>NC_044508.1:1201996-1211996 GCF_902362185.1 Chanos chanos | reverse complement strand
ATGGGCTGGTTTCACACACACACGGCAATATGGGTTAATATGGGTTTTCATCAGACTGGTTTAGTAATCATCACCCTTTGTGAGTCACTGGTCGATAAGACAGATGCATCTCCCGGGGAGGATGCAAGGCTGATCCCAGGGCAGTGTTTCTGAGTAAAGTGCATTGAGTTTGAAGCTAATGTCTAATGCAGAATCTGACAGAGAAATTCTAACAAAAGAGCCAACAGCTTCTGAGAAGCTGTTACACACGTGTGTGTGTGTTTTTTGTTTTTTTTCAGTGTCTGTCGAGCTGAGACCACAGGGCACTCAGAGTAAGAGAACAGAGTGGAGTCACTGACATGTGGTCAAGACACCATGTAGAATAAAACAATATCAACCATTTTATAAAGGAGCTACTATAATTGAGAATTAGTTTAAGACTTTTTTTGATGATATTGGAAATAAAATGGAAAATATTAACAATACCAGTCTTATCTGTGTGTGTGGGTGTGCGTGTGTGCATATGCATGTGTGTGTGGGTGTGTGTGTGTGTGTGTCTGTGTGTGTGCGTGTGCGCGTATGTGTGTGTGTGTGTGTGTTTGTGTGTGTGTGTGCTTGTGCGTGTGTCTGTGTGTTTGTGTGTTTGTGTGTGTGTGTGTGTGTGTGTGTCTGTGTGTGTGTGTGTGTGTGCACGTGTGCGTATGCGTATGCGTATGCGTGTGTGTGTGTGTGTGTGTGTGTGTGTGTGTGCGTGCGTGCGTGCATGTGTGTGTGTGTGTGTGTGTGTCTGTGTGTGTGTGTGTGTGTGTGTGTAGTCTGTCTGAAAACAGCAGTATTGGCAATAGCAGTGCTCTCTGTATCAGTGGGAAAACAAGCCTAAAAAGCCATTCTGCCGTCTTCATAAAATACAGACTGAAACCAAGCAAAGACCCTCTCAACAACACACTGCTCTGAACTGGCAGTCAAGTACAGAGAATAGCATTTACACAGACATTTAAAGCCTGTTTCTTCTCTCTCCTTTTCACAGGTTTGTAAAGCCAGGCAGGGAACTGCTGGACCAAAGTGTGACTGGCATGGGCCCAAGCCAATACCGCTAAAAGCTATAAAAGCTAACACAGTCTTGGCTTACCACTTCAACTGAATGATGCTGAACACACAAAACCATGTCAAAGAGGATTGGCAGGACCATGTCTCTGTTTTCAGATTTTAATGCCTTCTCTCAAAAGGGCTTTTTTAGATTCAAAATCCCCCCCCCCCCTCCCAAAGAACAGATCCTGATCCTATGCTACTGCAGCAAAGAGCACTTCCCGTAAGAATGTTCACTTCTGCGGCCTGAGAGGTTTACTCAATTTGTGAATGGATATCTGTGTATGACGGCATTATCCTGTTAGTTTAAATGAGAGATCAGGTTTGGGTTATAAGTGACGGAGTGAGTAGAATAAAGCAGTCACTGAATCAGGGTTATAAAGTTGTGGTTCCGCTGGCCTGGGCATCACAGATGACAGACAACGTATGATGTCTTAACTTACAAATGTATTACAGATGTATTATAGATGTATCATAGATGTATCATAGATGTATCACCCTTGATTTAGAAGAAAGTTGAAGTTTCTCTTAATAAGTAACTGAATTGAAGTCAATTAAAACAAGTGTGTAACTCACTGTATCATGCCATTATAGCCCAATCTTCTGAAACAATGCCAAATACAAAACTTAAACCAGACCTTTAGTGCTGAACCCCTAAACTAGACCACAACTGCTGAACCCCTAAACCAGACCTTTAGTGCTGAACCCCTAAACTAGACCACAACTGCTGAACCCCTAAACCAGACCTTTAGTGCTGAACCCCTAAACCAGACCCTTGGGGCTGAACCCCTAAGCCAGACCTTTAGTGCTGAACCCCTAAGCCAGACCCCTAGTGCTGAACCCCTAAACTAGACCTTTAGTGCTGAACCCCTAAGCCAGACCCTTGGGGCTGAACCCCTAAACCAGACCTTTAGTGCTGAACCCCTAAGCCAGACCCTTGGGGCTGAACCCCTAAACCAGACCTTTAGTGCTGAACCCCTAAACCAGACCTTTAGTGCTGAACCCCTAAGCCAGACCCTTGGGGCTGAACCCCTAAACCAGCAGACAGAGGCTGTAAGTGAAAACATGTCAATAATCAACAATATCCCACTAAAATATGTCAGATATTGATCTTTGTACATCGGTCTCCTTAGACATCTGTTTCACATGGCTCCTCCTCATCAGATACAGTGCATGGATACTGAAGAACAGGTTCCATTCTAAGGCTATACATCTGATCCAGGGATAGATCATCAATGAGAATACAAAATCTAATTAGGGGCCTAGTGTCAAACTGACAGTAAACCATGACTGTGACGATGGTGGACCCATGTTGCACTTTTGGCAACAGCGGCAAAAAGTTCTACCCCTTCCTTCATACACATTTTGACCTTTTTTTTTCATTCACATTAGGGAATGGTGGTTTGAGGCAGAAGCACTGAAGCTTTGAGAGGCAGGTGCCTCAATGGGTAGGTTGTTTTTATGCGAGTCTAAATGATCCTGCAGTTCTCAGATCAGTCCTGATGTTCTCTCAACAGCTGCAAGTGCTCTAGTTTAAAAAAAAAAAAGCTTTATTATGTTTTTGGAAAAATGTGCAACTGTTTCCCCAGAGCCCAGCTGTCTCAGCAGACATCCTGACAATCTATATCAGCATGTTTTTTTAATGTGATTCATATTCAGCAGGAAACCTAATTAAAATTTTGCAGATAAAGCCAATTAAATGCAATCTACTTGTCATGCACAGCAAGGGGATGCAAGAGCTAAGCAAGTGTGGGTCTAACCACTCAGAAAAAGTTCACGTCACCAACATACCACACGGGCTGAACGGTGCTGACGAGTATCATTTTAGAAGTGCACCCATGTACCGTGAGGTGATCTGTTTTATGGTAATCAAACATTAACGCTGATGATCGTGTCTGGGTACAGCTTTTGTGTTATGAACATTTTTATATTATTGGTGATTTTTGCAGCTTGAAAGCTAAACAGACATTTAGTAGCTTGTCATCCTAAGTACTTCCATCAGTCGTTAGGTTGTATCAGCAAATGTTTAACTCCCCTGGAGAAAAGCGCGTCTGACTGCATCGTACGCCACCATGAATTTTGTAAGATAAAGATAAGAGATTGGCTATGTCTCAGAGACAACAAACTTCGGCCGTGATCAATCATTCCTTTATTTCAGTAGCATGATCATGGGTGAGGACACTCAACACAGTCTCTCTGAAAATAGAGAAAAGCCCAACCTGACCTCTCTGACCCTTTCACCTGTCTAATCGAAGATGATTTTGATTATATACACGTTACGACAGATCTGTAACAAATCGTTAATACTTCTTCTTTTGGACTTGTAGGCATATTTCTGCATGTACTCAACATTCACATTCTTGCATAACTTCCTCTTTGTTACTTTTCCACTGTGCCTTTTTAATGACATTTAAGTGTTAGCTATAAAATGTGACACACAGAACAGACAAAACAGAACAGAACATTAATCCTTAGACACTTATTAGTATAACTAAAGTAATAGTTGCCATCATTAATAGATTCAAAATATTTCTCATAATTTAATCAGGGATCACAATTCTCTCTTCACCTCTCTTGGATTCATGAAAATGATTTCAGTTGCCCAATTTTCGGTTGTTTTAATCAACAGAACATTACGTTTGTCACTGCTGAACTGTCATTGCTTTAATCATCACTTAAACGTTTAATGATCGGGACTCTCTCTCTCTCTCTCCCTCTTTGTGTGTGTGTGAGCGTGCGTGTGTGAGTGTGTGTGCGCGCGCACGCTTTTCATATTTCAACAAATTACTTGTCACTGTTCCTGCTGGCAGTTTGATGAGTAAAAAATATTTTATTTCAGGTTCGGAAGTATTCTGTATTTTTACAGTGGCTTTACAACGAGCGTTTAAATGAATGTCACTCCAAGGTGCAATTATATCGTAAACATCAAATTACTTTAGAAATTATATCGCTCATGCTTCTTTCTGAAGATGAGCCGACCTCTCTGGACTTATTCCAAGCATATGAGTAATGCCAATAAGACACAGCGTTATCCATATCATCTATCATATTCAAGTCTATCATTCCCCAAGCGCTGTTTGAATATTTATGAATTTTCAAACGTCACAGCGCAGCAGCCCCTGGTCTGTGTGCTGTTTATGGGAGGGAGAGAGAGAGAGACAGAGAGAGAGAGAGAGAGAGAGAGAGAGAGAGGGCGGGACGAGAACAGCATGCGGGAGTGAGCCAAAGAGGAAAGCTGTCTCGCTCATAATGCAGAGTGCGACGAGTGCTGGCGAGCGCTGATAGCATCTGATCAACTGGCTTCTGTCTGGTGTCCAAATCGCATACAGCGTTGAGGGATATATGGCGTATTTCGCTTGATTAGCGGAGCTAAAACCGCGGGTCATATTTCAATGCACATCTTGACTCGAGCCGTGCGCTGATTCGTCTGACCACAACCTCCTCAGCCAGAAGAAATATCAGAGCCGCACGAGGGACGGTGTGCATCATGGAGCATAATTTGGCAAGGACTTATATCTGTAGCTGATCTATGATCGTCGCCTTATGAAATGCAGAACATGCATCGTTCCGAATTGAGAACATCTGCCGTGCTTCGCGGATGAATTGTGTAATCTTCACGGACCTGGATTTTTGTTTCCCTGCTACGGCTGCACCGCGTTGTTGATCCAATACAGACAAGGAGGCTGAATGCATGCGAGATAAAACTAAAGGATCTGAGGAAAAAACACGTTTTGTTTTTATATCCCTACTGGTCTACGCTAATTGTAGCGGTGGAGAACTGGGGACGTTAGTGACACTGTAGCATCAACCCCTAGTCAGTACCAAAAACTGCTTGACTCATTATTCTGTGGTGCTGAAAGGACAGCTCACTTCGTTTCGAGGGAAGAGGGCTGGGTATCGTCTAAACGTCGGGTTTACAAACCAAAACACAGCTGGCGTCATTCCCTCAATGGATTATCATTTGGCTTGATTGTGTCAGCTTCGGCTGGTCGGTTAGGTTCATGGCTGTGGCAAGGAAAATCAAAACTTTGCTGACGGTTAACATTCTGGTGTTCGTCGGGATCATCTTGTTTTCGGTCTACTGCAGGATTCAAGACCGTTCCGAAGAGCTTGTTCAGATGGGGAGGATCTCTGATCAAAGGTTGCGAAGCAGAAATGGTAAAGTTACGAACTTAATAGACAGGCAGTCCGTCCTTCAGAGGCTGGAACGCCTGGAGGATGTTGTCTACAATCAGTTAAACGGTGAGTGTTTCTAATGCATTGTTGAACGGCTATAATAACTTAACAGCCGACTACGGACGACTTAAGGTAGTTGGTTTGTTTGTCAATGGGTAATATTAACGAAGGTAAGAGAAAACGACTCTGAACTCGTCGAACTTTCGCATTCTCGACTTAATGTTGACATCGTCCGATCCTGTGCGGACCAACAGAAATTGCACTTAACGTCTCAGACTTAGTTGCTGCACAGTAAATGGGATTCAAACGTTTTCCAGCCCGTCTTACCAAAGTTTACCTATGTACCCAAATAAACTGATGCATACGGTAGCTTACTTCACTTCTGAAAATGTTTGCAGTTTGACTGACAGGTTTTCTGAAGTAGGTAGGGCAATTGCTTGCTTGGCTCCTTGAATCGACGGATTATGCGGTTTGCTGTTTGCACTGACCATACATCTATTTAAATCAGTTTTCCTCATATACCACCAACATAAAAATGCGTTGCCAGTGTGATGTAACTTTTGCATCAACATTTTTTTCGTTAGACCTTTATTAAACATATTGTTGTGTTCGCTTACAGAATTACCATTAGAAGGAACACTGTCGCAGATGCCTCACCACACAAAATATGTATGAAGCGACATTTCTAATGGTACTGTATGTGCCCCGGGTTCACCACACCAAAACGTCTTGGAGAGAGAGGAAAACTTTACTTGAAGCAGCTGTTGGAACGCAGTCCTAGTATTGAGTTTACGTTATCCTTCAGTGATAAACTCAAAGACTTAACAACAGTTTGTGATGGACTAGACGAAAATAATGAGGCGCCATCCTTCAGTTCTCAAAAGAGTCAGTCATACCAACCCACAACGGATCTGACCTTTTTTATTGATCAAGCTTTCGCTTGTTTTGATTGCCGCAACGCGCCCAGAGCTGGTTTCTGTGTTTCGAATATTAATCTCTTCACATCCCTGCTACTCAAAGATTGTTTTTTTTTTTTTACCTCAGAAAGCTTTCAGGGTTGGTAGGTCGCGAGATGTTACGTTTTTCTCTCAAAGTGATCCTCAAGGCTGTCTCTTTTGTAGGACCCGCTGCATGCGTATCCGCGCCAGGAGCAGCGTCTATTTGATCTTATTGTTATTCCGTAGGACCGGCCGTCATTTGTGTATGACGGAGGTCGCTGCGACCGTTTCAGTTACCCTCCTCGAGCTTGGAGCAACGCCAGAGGGCAAAGCTCCACGAGATAAAACATAAGAAAGTCTCCTCGTGAACACTTTTTAATTATTATTATTATTATTTTTAATGTTCTAGGAGTGCCACCACGTATTTCTCCTAAGGGCTTAAAGCTTCGGTGAATTGGCTCAGCTCAGCCTATCATGCGTGTTCTCCTACACGTATTCACACATGGCACAATGTGAAAATGGCCTATATTCTTCTAATGGGATATTGCGTAGCCAGTTGCATCGATGAAATGCCTTCATGATCCTACAGCGGTGATTTGTTTTCTGGGTTTTTTTGGTCCTGTAATTTGACTGTCTTCAAAGAGTAAATCCAGGTGTGGTTTAATTCAGAGGAGCTTTGTGAAAGTGCAGAGATCAGCCCACAGTCCTCCTCAAGGTGACATTTGTGTGAGTGGTTTGACCTGTGGCCTTATGTAATTGTGTCAGTTACCTGTCTAATACAGCTTTTCGAACCATCAGCTGATATAATGTTTGCTGTGTTGTCTGTAACTCAGTGAAGAGATTTTCATGTCGAAATTCTACCTCCACATTAGTCCACATTCTTAGCAGCAAACTATATTTTTAGCAAAATGTGACACATTCCCACTATGGATATAACAGCATTAGTGGACCTTGCTGTGGTCTGTGTGTTCTTTCTTTCTGTGTGGAGGTTAGAGCTGAGCCCCTCTCCCTGGAGGCCTGTGTGTTGGCCTAGCAGGCTGGGGAGGGTTACTTACCTCCTGCAGAAAGGCAGAAGAGTTTTGTCGTTGGTGGTGTTTGTTGCCTCTACCTTACTGGTGTTGATGAGATGACACCAGTTGAAGTCTAACTGGCAGCAGCAAAAAATACTCCCTGCTAATGGCCAGCTATGACAGCCAGAGATGTGTCCCAGATACCAGCAGGAGGAAAACAGCTGGTGTAAGATGACAAAAACCTTTCTGTTGATTCAACACTTTCTGTAAATTAGCCTGAGCCACATCCCAATAAAACCTAGACAACAAACCTTATATAAACCATACATAACTGTGTAATAAACCTTATATAACCCATACATAACTGTGTAATGAACCTTATATAAACCCTACATAACTGTGTAATGAACGTTATGTAAACCCTACATAACAGTGTAATGAACCTTACATAAACCCTACATAATTATGTAATAAACATTACATAAAAGCTACTGTGTAATGAACGTTATATAAACACTTCAGAACTCTGTAATAAACACTGCCCCCCCCCCACCCACCCAATAAGGGTCCCCTTTTCCTGTGATAAAGCGTTTATTTAACACTGTCTCTCAACCACATCCCTAAGGTGTGTGTGCATGTTGTCAGAACTATTTGCAGATCATATATGGGTGGACTTGGTGAGAAAAGCAGGTGGAATATTTCTGACATGTCATTGAAGGATGTTCCCTGGTGGTGACACTATTTAGGCTCTTGTTTAGGCAGACTGACACTCTGCTTATGAATGACTGTAACCCAGTCTGGGACAGTCCCTGCAGGATGTCAGACATCTTCTGTCTTCACGTTACGGTCCCTTTCACGGCCGGGCTCTGGGAGACATTCACGGGTTCTGTGCTCATGCGTCACAGAAAAACCGTAAAGATGTTACAGAACGGCATGCAAAACAGGGCCTTCTCCTTCCTTTACTCAGTACAAATGAGCTCTGCTGTGGAAACGGAAGGTTGTACTAACAAACATCTTACACTAACGCTGCATTCAGTAGTTCTGTGGAGTTGGGGACACAGTGTTTCCAGTGCACTGTGATTCTGAATGCGGTTTCTGTGTGTGTATCGGCGTATGGTGTGATAGTGTTTCTAATTCGCTGTGATTCTGAATGCGGTTTCTGTGTGTGTATCAGGCGTATGGTGTGACAGTGTTTCTAATTCGCTGTGATTCTGAATGCGGTTTCTGTGTGTGTATCGGCGTATGGTGTGATAGTGTTTCTAATTCGCTGTGATTCCTAATGCGGTTTCTGTGTGTGTATCAGGCGTATGCTGTGATACAGTGTTTCTAATTCGCTGTGATTCTGAATGCGGTTTCTGTGTGTGTATCGGCGTATGGTGTGATAGTGTTTCTAATTCGCTGTGATTCCTAATGCGGTTTCTGTGTGTGTATCAGGCGTATGCTGTGATACAGTGTTTCTAATTCGCTGTGATTCCTAATGCGGTTTCTGTGTGTGTATCAGGCGTATGCTGTGACACAGAGGAGCTGGTGACAGATGAGAAGGGTTTTACAGACCCATTCATAAGTGTGAATTGTTGCAGGAGGTTGAATCAGGATGTAAATCAAAGCTTTATGAAGCCATTTCAGCGCCATCAGTATTTTATGGACAGAACCACGCCGTAGTGTTTAAAACATCTACTGGGAATCCTGCCTCTTTGCCATTTGGAAACCAGACCACACTGGACCATGAATAAGTGTATATAAATCCCCAACATCACTTTGGACACGCATACATTTACTCTGTCTCTAAATCTCTCACAAAATGGGCTGTCTCTCTTCCTGGAGCCCCTAAAAGACAGAACACCACAGCTCCTCTGGAGAATTCTCACATCATTTGAAATCTGCCCTTGGTTTCAGTTCTCTCTGGCTGCCTCTTGCATATGGATCAGTGGATAACCACTGAACAGCCGAGTGACACGTGAACAGGAAGTGTCTGCGACTGGTCTACTGCACTTCCTGTCACACCCAGATTTTTTGTGTTTTCGTTACTGCCCCTTCGACCCCCCCCCCCCTCCCGCCGCTGCCCAACCCCCACCCTCCCAAACCATCTCACCCAACCCCCACCCTCCTCAGTCTAATGCCACAGTGATCAACACTGTATGACCAGTGACCCAGACCATATGACCAGTGATGTAAACCAGATGACCAGTGACCTCAGCATAATGACCAGTGACCTAAACGGTATCACAGAGGTACAATGAGGCTTTAGATGACTAAGAAAGATGATAAGTTCTATGATTTTATCAGCCTCTAATTCTGTCAGTGCCTTTAAACAACACACATCAGACAAACCATGACCTAATACACATAATACTGCAAAGCAAAAAGCAAGCACCAAGCGCATAAAATGTGTAAGAAACACACACCCCTATACTCACACACACACAACCCACCCACCCACATACATACACACACACACACACACACACACCCATACTCACAAACACACACACACACACACACACACACACACACTCAAGTACACGCACACGCACACACACACACACACACATACACACACACACACACACCCATACTCACACACACACACTCAAGCACACCCACACGCTCACACACACACACACAGACAGACAGACACACACACACACACACACCCATACTCACACACACACACACACACTCATACAGGCATATTCTGCTGCTGTGGATGTGCTTTGAGAATAAACAGGCCCACTGAGCTTGTTCGTGTGGCTCATTTCGAGGACAAACAGCAGGCGGGTTTATTAGAGTAATGAGCGCTTGCTGTTCAGG
>NC_044508.1:1186996-1196996 GCF_902362185.1 Chanos chanos | reverse complement strand
TGACTTTAGTGTGTTTCACAGACAGGACACGTCAGTGACTGACTTTAGTGTGTTTCACAGACAGGACACGTCAGTGACTGACTTTAGTGTGTCTCACAGACAGGACATGTCAGTGACTGACTTTAGTGTGTTTCACAGACAGGACACGTCAGTGACTGACTTTAGTGTGTTTCACAGATAAAACACGTCAGTGACTGACTTTAGTGTGTTTCACAGATAAAACACGTCAGTGACTGACTTTAGTGTGTTTCACAGACAGGACACGTCAGTGACTGACTTTAGTGTGTTTCACAGACAGGACACGTCAGTGACTGACTTTAGTGTGTTTCACAGACAGGACACATCAGTGACTGACTTTAGTGTGTTTCACAGACAGGACATGTCAGTGACTGACTTTAGTGTGTTTCACAGATAAAACATGTCAGTGACTGACTTTAGTGTGTTTCACAGACAGGACATGTCAGTGACTGACTTTAGTGTGTTTCACAGACAGGACACGTCAGTGACTGACTTTAGTGTGTTTCACAGATAAAACATGTCAGTGACTGACTTTAGTGTGTTTCACAGACAGGACATGTCAGTGACTGACTTTAGTGTGTTTCACAGATAAAACATGTCAGTGACTGACTTTAGTGTGTTTCACAGATAAAACATGTCAGTGACTGACTTTAGTGTGTTTCACAGACAGGACATGTCAGTGACTGACTTTAGTGTGTTTCACAGATAAAACATGTCAGTGACTGACTTTAGTGTGTTTCACAGACAGGACATGTCAGTGACTGACTTTAGTGTGTTTCACAGACAGGACACGTCAGTGACTGACTTTAGTGTGTTTCACAGACAGGACATGTCAGTGACTGACTTTAGTGTGTTTCACAGACAGGACATGTCAGTGACTGACTTTAGTGTGTTTCACAGATAAAACATGTCAGTGACTGACTTTAGTGTGTTTCACAGATAAAACACGTCAGTGACTGACTTTAGTGTGTTTCACAGACAGGACACATCAGTGACTGACTTTAGTGTGTTTCACAGACAGGACATGTCAGTGACTGACTTTAGTGTGTTTCACAGACAGGACATGTCAGTGACTGACTTTAGTGTGTTTCACAGATAAAACATGTCAGTGACTGACTTTAGTGTGTTTCACAGACAGGACATGTCAGTGACTGACTTTAGTGTGTTTCACAGACAGGACACGTCAGTGACTGACTTTAGTGTGTTTCACAGACAGGACATGTCAGTGACTGACTTTAGTGTGTCTCACAGATAAAACACGTCAGTGACTGACTTTAGTGTGTTTCACAGACAGGACACGTCAGTGACTGACTTTAGTGTGTTTCACAGACAGGACATATGAGATGCCTGCTGTATCAGATGTGATAACAAAGAGTGTCTTTATCTTTATCTTTATGTTTATCTTTAATATATTCGTGGACAGAGTCAGTTTTAGCATGGCCGGTTTCAGCATGGCCAGTCAGACTAAAGAGGTGAATATCAGCAGAAGGCCAGTGGAATGTCAACAGCGTGGAAGTGAACAATGCTTTGGAAAGTCCAGAGGAAAAAGACCTGGAGACTGTTGCTGTAATATTAATGGTCATTTTTAATGGAGTCTATAATTAGAATCCACCACTACAGCAGTGATACAGTGACAGAGTGGAGGGTAATGGGAGCAGACAGATCCCTTCACGTCCGAACAAAGTTAAAAGAATTAAAATGACAGAAAGAGAGAGAGAAACAGAGAGAGAGAGAGAGAGAGAGAAAGGGAGAAACAGGGAGAGAGAGAGAGAAACAGAGAGAGAGAGAGAGAGAGAGAGAGAGAGAGAAACAGAGAGAGACAGAGACAGAGAGAGAAACAGAGAGAGAGAGACAGGGAGAGAGAGAAACAGAGAGAGAGAGAGAAACAGGGAGAGAGAGAAACAGAGAGAGAGAGAGAAACAGAGAGAGACAGAGACAGAGAGAGAAACAGGGAGAGAGAGAAACAGAGAGAGAGACAGAGACAGAGACAGAGACAGAGAGAGAAACAGAGAGAGAAACAGGGAGAGAGAGAAACAGAGAGAGAGAGAGAAACAGAGAGAGAGAGAAACAAGGAGAGAGAGAAACAGAGAGAGAGAGAGAAACAGGGAGAGAGAAACAGAGAGAGAGAGAGAAACAGAGAGAGAAAGAAACAGAGGGAGAGAGAGAGAGAGAGAGTAAAAGATATCTGACATTAAAAGAATGTCCTGTTACTTGCCTTTGAAATGCTAAAGCTGTTCTTTCATTCTTTGCTTTTCCGTCACGTTGGTGATGTGAGTCAGTTGTGGACTGCTCTTATACTGGACGAAGATGAGTCACATCCACTCATTCACACTAACAGACTTAACACAGCGGAGAAGTGGCCCTCTTGGTAAAGCATTTCATTTGTGGAGAGACACGGAATGTGCTTTATTCGGATCTTACCTCCTTGTGCTTTTCTCTGTCTGTTAATGACAGAGACTGCTCCTCTGATTGTGTGTGTTTGTTTGAAACCCATTGACGAGGCTTCAGAGCCCTTTCTGTGCTGTGCAATGACTCGCCTCTCCTGGCACAAAAGCACCCTGCTAGCATTCCACATAAACACAATTTTTCACGCTCCTTCAAACAAACATATGCTCACCACGATATGTCACTCTTACTGTAACGCACAAACACACACACACAAACACACACACACACACACACACACATCATACACACAGACAGACACACACACACATCATACACACAGACACGCACACACACACACACCCACACACGTCATATGTACACCACATTCACATACATCACGCACAAACTATATGCGCACACACACACACACACACACACACACATACACATACACATACACACACACGCCTTTATTCATATCCTAATGGGAACTTCCCATTGACTCTCATTATCCTGTAGCTAAAGAGTACTAACCTATTCCTAACCCTAACCCTAACCCTAACCCTGACCTTAACCAAAGAAATGTTTTGACACTTTTTGTTTTATCAATGACCACAATATAATTTAGAAAAACGTTATTCTCATAGTGGGGACCAGTAATTTTGGTCCCCACAAGGCAATTTTGTCAGATTATGCTATCTTACTGGGGACTTACTGGTCCCCAGAAAGATACAAACACATGGTGTACATAAACACACACACACACACACACACACACACACACACACACACACACAAATGCATCAAATCACTGAACAAATGTTCCCACACCATAAAAAGCACTGACCATGAAAAAGCTGTCAAGCAAATATTACCACTCTTCTGATCACAAAAATTAATACATTTCTGCTACTCTCGCTACTCAAATAATGAATCACATGACAGAGGTTTACAGCTGCTCTGGATAGGCACTGCAGGCGTGGCTAGTACTGCAGCGGTTTACATGAGGTAAACCCGTCTGAAGTTTCTGAGAGGTAAACCCGTCTGTAGTTTTTGTGAGATAAACCCGTCTGTAGTTTGTATAGGGTAAACCAGCTGTAGTTCTTGAGAGGTAAACCAGCTGTAGTTTTTGTGAGGTAAACCCATCTGTAGTTTTTGTGAGATAAACCCGTCTGTAGTTTGTATAGGGTAAACCAGCTGTAGTTCTTGTGAGGTACACCGGCTGTAGTTCTTGTGAGGTAAACCCGTCTGTAGTTTCTGAGAGGTAAACCCGTCTGTAGTTTTTGAGAGGTAAACCCGTCTGTAGTTTCTGAGATGTAAACCGGCTGTAGTTCTTGAGAGGTAAACCCGTCTGTAGTTTCTGAGATGTAAACCGGCTGTAGTTCTTGAGAGGTAAACCCGTCTGTAGTTTCTGAGAGGTAAACCGGCTGTAGTTCTTGAGAGGTAAACCCGTCTGTAGTTTCTGAGAGGTAAACCGGCTGTAGTTCTTGAGAGGTAAACCCGTCTGTAGTTTCTGAGAGGTAAACCGGCTGTAGTTCTTGAGAGGTAAACCCGTCTGTAGTTTCTGAGAGGTAAACCCGTCTGTAGTTTTTGTGAGGTAAACCCGTCTGTAGTTACTGAGAGGTAAACCCGTCTGTAGTTTCTGAGAGGTAAACCCGTCTGTAGTTTTTGAGAGGTAAACCCGTCTGTAGTTTTTGTGAGGTAAACCAGCTGTAGTTTGTATAGGGTAAACCAGCTGTCCTTTGTGTAAGGTAAACCTGGCTTCCCTGATAAAGGATCTCCACCTGCCTATGGGAGGAATCTTTTCATAACCACATATTATGATGAAGCATTGACTTTGAGTAGCTTTGGTTTTAAGTTGAACAGTGGTACATGCCTGTATGTTACAGTAACTGGTGTGAATCTGGGTGTTTTTGAGGACAGCTGAGTTTTAGAACACAGCAGAGGGAAATTCTGTTTTCCTTAGCCGGTTCACTTCAGTTCAAAAACACTCGGGAACAGACGTGAGAGCCCCTCTTTTCAAATTTATTTTACAAACATGTGCCTCGTGGTGGAAAAAAGCATTATTTCTGGAACTAAAGACTGATCTAATCCACTCATCCTGTTAATGCAAGATCTTGAGCACAATAAATCCCATATTGCAGTCCCAGTGGCGTGACAACTGAAACTCTCTCTGACAAAGCCGTCGTAGAGGCTCAAAGCCATAGGAGATTAATGGTTTGCAGATTGTAGCCAACTGTAGAAATGAAATGATATGGAATGGAAAGGGTGCCATTTGAGCACTTAAATGAATGACCATCTCATACACAAGACCCACCATAAGAGGTTTTTATAGATAAATAAATGCCCGAAAAGTTCAGCTAAAATCAGGAACCAGAAAAGCATACAGCAAAACTAACTCTGTATTTACACTCTTGTATCACTCACTGACGACTCTTTATCTCCTCAAACCTGGTGCCCCAACACCAATAACAAATGTTTCTGGAGGAGCAAAGCTAAAAAGAGGGGGGGTTAGTGGGCAGATAGGCGCTGAGCCGTGCTGTGTCTCTGGGGGGCGCATTGGCTGGCTGCGTGTGGGTGTGAGATTAACGGGGGTTTTATCAAAAGGTCCGCGATTTGTCTGAACTCGCACAGGGAGAGACAGAGCGGTGAATGCAGCTGGAATAAGTCTTAATCTTAATCTGGCAGTCAGGGGCTGTCAGGGCTCATTCCAGGTCAAATTATGAGAACTTGGCTGGCCAGCTCACCTCCATTACAGGCCGATGAGCCAATCGCTCATCCGGTTAGAGCGTACAAGCCCTCCCCCGCTCCGCTACACAGCCGGGGATTTAAGACTGAGCGATGGCTCCTACTGAATTCAGTAATTCAGGAATAGAATGGAAGTCTGACATCGGTTTGCAGTGTGGATGGTGAGCTCTCCCTTTTCTGCATATTTCAGTTTTTTATGAGGGGGGCAGGGCAGACCCTCCCTGAGCAAACCCTCCCCACAGATGTCTGGAAACTTTAGCAGGATGTGTTTAGTCTTCTTCCTGTATGACACGGCCAAACATGACAGGATGCGTCTCATCTCATAGGTTCATAAAGCTGATCGCTGACATACTGTTACTGTGTTTCTGCTTTGTCTCATAACAGACATAGGTTCGTAAAGCTGATCGCTGACATAACTCTGACTGTGTTTCTGCTTTGTCTCATAACAGACATAGGTTCATAAAGCTGATCGCTGACATAACTCTGACTGTGTTTCTGCTTTGTCTCATAACAGACATAGGTTCATAAAGCTGATCGCTGACATAACTCTGACTGTGTTTCTGCTTTGTCTCATAACAGACATAGGTTCATAAAGCTGATCGCTGACATAACTCTGACTGTGTTTCTGCTTTGTCTCATAACAGACATAGGTTCATAAAGCTGATCGCTGACATAACTCTGACTGTGTTTCTGCTTTGTCTCATAACAGACATAGGTTCATAAAGCTGATCGCTGACATAACTCTGACTGTGTTTCTGCTTTGTCTCATAACAGACATAGGTTCATAAAGCTGATCGCTTACATAACTCTGACTGTGTTTCTGCTTTGTCTCATAACAGACATAGGTTCATAAAGCTGATCGCTGACATAACTCTGACTGTGTTTCTGCTTTGTCTCATAACAGACATGGGTTCATAAAGCTGATCGCTGACATAACTGTTACTGTGTTTCTGCTTTGTCTCATAACAGACATAGGTTCATAAAGCTGATCGCTGACATAACTCTGACTGTGTTTCTGCTTTGTCTCATAACAGACATAGGTTCATAAAGCTGATCGCTGACATAACTCTGACTGTGTTTCTGCTTTGTCTCATAACAGACATAGGTTCATAAAGCTGATCGCTGACATAACTCTGACTGTGTTTCTGCTTTGTCTCATAACAGACATAGGTTCATAAAGCTGATCGCTGACATACTCTGACTGTGTTTCTGCTTTGTCTCATAACAGACATAGGTTCATAAAGCTGATCGCTGACATAACTGTGACTGTGTTTCTGCTTTGTCTCATAACAGACATAGGTTCATAAAGCTGATCGCTGACATAACTCTGACTGTGTTTCTGCTTTGTCTCATAACAGACATAGGTTCATAAAGCTGATCGCTGACATAACTCTGACTGTGTTTCTGCTTTGTCTCATAACAGACATAGGTTCATAAAGCTGATCGCTGACATAACTCTGACTGTGTTTCTGCTTTGTCTCATAACAGACATAGGTTCATAAAGCTGATCGCTGACATAACTCTGACTGTGTTTCTGCTTTGTCTCATAACAGACATAGGTTCATAAAGCTGATCGCTGACATAACTCTGACTGTGTTTCTGCTTTGTCTCATAACAGACATAGGTTCATAAGGAGGGGGCAGATGAGACGAGAGGAGGGTTGGGGGGACAGATGAAGGGAGAGTGCAGAGGGGCGTGTTGAGCTTGGGATGCACAGAAATGCTTATCAATCAAAATGGCCCACTGCTCACCTCAGCCACTGGGACCATACCCCGTGAGTCAAATACCATGAAAATACAACTCGGGGAAAATTCTTCTCTGATCCGTTGCCCTTTTCTTGCACATGGTCTCTTGTGTATTAGGTGATAATTATACCAAAATCGTGTTGGTCTGTTTGTCTAACACAGAGGGAGAGTGAAAGAGTGTTTCACATGTACGTGTGTGGAGCTGAGAGCTGGACATTAAAAATAGTGGTGCACAGCTCAGCCAAAGGACAGCAGGACAACACAAGGACATCCTTCCATACAGAGCTCCATCTGTTTCTGCTCTCACACTCCCCGAGCCTAGGACAATAAAATCAAGGACAGGACAGGAGCCACAGCCAATGAGAGAGAGCCAATAGAAACGATAGAGTGACAGCAGCCAGAGCCAATGAGAGAGAGCCAGCAGAAGGACAGAAGCTGAGGCAATCAGCTCAGGCGACCAGGCACTGCACAAATGCCTTAAGGTTCTCTCTCACGCTTTTTACTCATGAAATATGATAAGTAGCCAAGGCAGCATGGTCAAAGTGAAAAGGGGAGGAGTTAGGAGACAGCGGGGTCACAGGGAAAAGGGGAGGAGTTAGGAGACAGCAGGGTCACAGGGAAAAGGGGAGGAGTTAGGAGACAGCAGGGTCACAGGGAAAAGGGGAGGAGTTAGGAGACAGGACCCAGTCACTCAGATACAGCAGATACAGACTCAGGCAAAGCCCCCGCTCACAGAAAAGACAGATCATTTTGCCGGGAATGTCAGAACATTAGGATGTTCTCTCCTAGGAATGTCAGAACATTAGGGTGTTTTCTCTTGGGAATGTCAGAACATTAGGGTGTTCTCTCCTGGGAATGTCAGAACATTAGGGTGTTCTTGGTCACTCTCCAGAGTTAGGACACTTACGGCAGTGAGTGTTGTTCCTCATTGTTGAAACACTTGTAAGTCTTCAGAAAACAGTTCCTCCACTCTAACTGGGTCCAGGAGTATTCAACCTCAGGGAGTACTCTGGGATAAGTTAGCATTTAGCTAGAGGCAAAACACAAAAGACAAAACAACTGAATTTGATGTTCTTCTGCATCAAAAGATCCATTTTGTCTCTAGCCTGTGTGTGTGTGTGTGCGTGTGTGTGTTTGTGTGTTTGTGTGGTAACTGCTCTCTGATGGGTAATTGTCTGTGTGATTAATTGTGTGTGTGTGTACATATTGTGAGAATCACCTCAGGCACAATTCAAACCCAGTCAGCACAAGCCCAGGCAGATGTGACATGGTTTGCCAGGCAGTGGTTGGTTAGAGTGCGGTGAAGACCTGGACGGGTCATGACAGAGGTTCTGATCACTGTGTTAAAGTCTCACTGGACAAAACCAGTGACCACCCTTCATCGTCACAATACTCCCATCGCACACGCTCACTCAGTCCTCGCCATCATTCCACAGATAAATCAATAAATCAATAAATCAATCAGTCCATCAGTGAATAGGCCTGCATTTGAATATGAATTTGTGGCTGTACTTGCAGACAAGAGCCATCAGTTTCTCATTGTTGTTGCATTTGGGTCTTCGGCATTCAACAAAACTCTGTTCCTATCACCCACAAAATTACTGATTTGATCAGAAATCTGTCAGACTGGCACTACCCATCCCCAAACGATCGATTATCTGTGGGGGGGTTTTGTATTAAGGTGTTCAGCACAGATCCTATGACCAATATACTTCAAACTAAACAGAACTGATTATCGAGGTGAGGGAGTTAATCACACAGGCATCTGTGTGTGTGTGTGTGTGTGTGTGTGTGTGTGTGTGTGTGTGTGTGTGTGTGTGTGTGTGTGTGTGTGAGATCTGATTAAGTGCGGTAACATGTCAGGCTTCTCAGTGTCAAAACAGCTATGATGTACAGTCACAAGACCGCTCAAAACAATCAAAACAATCAAAACACTCCAAACCCATTGAAAACACTCATAACACTCATAACAGGTGATGCTGCTGTGAAACTCTGCCTGACCCTTCATTTGCTAAAGACTCTGGCGATGAGGAACTCCTTTAGCAATGAGGAACTCCTTTAGCGATGAGGAACTCCTTTGGCGATGTGGAACTCCTTTGGTCATTAGGAGGGCTAATGGAAGTCCCTGTCAGTCAAATCTAAAAATCCATCACCTTGGAATATTTATCGATACATTTTTATGTCAAAGGAGGAAACCATAATAAATCTCGAAGCAGAACACATCCTTAGTCTTGGCTCTGTTATATACCTCAGGAGTGAGTTATGCGACCTCTTTAAATTCTCAGGCGTCCTTGTGTCTTATCAGGGTTTGATTGAGCTTTATAATGCTCAGATGTGTTACTGCCACTGCACGCTAAGTTCCCGGGAGACTTGGGGGCGGGGCGGGCGGGGGGATGTAAAGTCCTATTGGCTGCTGTGGGAATCAGACAGAGGGTAACACCTTCTTTCAGCACGTGGAGATGAATGTGAGGTTAGGTAGTTGGTTGGCCCTTGTGCTCCACTGTTAGAGGAATTCAGAGAGTAAAATGAATTATCGTGACTGTGGAGTCCCCCCCCCCCCCCCCCCAAACACCTCTGATTCAGGCCATGTGAACGACTATCATGTACAATTCCTCCCCTTAAATGGGTCATTGGGAAAAACAACACGGGATTGGAAGCCAGTCGCCGCTCCGCCGCCGCTCCTGTTACCATGGCAGTGGAGCAGGAATGGGGGGGGGTGTAGGTGGGGAAGCTGATAAGAGGCAACAGAGCGATAGGGTTTTTTTTTTTTTTTTTTTACTGTCGAGCTGTGATGTTAGCTTTGAGCTGAGTTTGATGTCACGCCTGCATGTGTGTATCGCCTCGTTCATTCTCAGCTCGTCTTCTCTGACAGAGTTGATGTGTGTTTTCTTCTTTCATACGTTCAGAGCGATGTCTTCCTTCTGTCAACCCCCCCTCACTCCCACCCTCATCATCAGATTACCTTCAGATGCATAAATATGCCATTTACACAAACACACACACACACACACACGCACGCGCTACAGTATGCACATGCACATGGACACATGCATATACACAAACATGCACGCACGCAGACACACACGCACATACACACACAT
>NC_044508.1:1169496-1176996 GCF_902362185.1 Chanos chanos | reverse complement strand
AGTCACTGTTACATCAGAGTCAGCGTTACATTAGAGTCACTGTTACATCAGAGTCAGCGTTACATTAGAGTTACTGTTACATCAGAGTCAGCGTTACATTAGAGTTATTAGAAGCCATATGAAGGTATGAGGTATAATGAACATTGAACTGTTGACTGTGAAAGCTCCATCTGAGAGGCTCCATGCACCAAAGCCTTGATTCTCACTGATTCTCTACACACTGCATTAAAGGAGAACACAGTCTGAACCGAATTAGAGATGATCCTGGAAATACCCCCCACTGCCAGTATTAATTTTTAATTAACCTTTTAGCTAATCCTCAATCAAAGCTTCGCTAGCTCCAGTTCTCTCCCGGCACAAACAGCTGTCCTTCATTTGTTCAACGCACACCCCGAGAGACACTTTAGCTGCTAAGTCCTGAGTAAACTAGCCAAGCTCTCCAGCCTCACCGCAGTCACCGGCAGTGAGCATTTTACACCCAAACCCTCATTCAACATTAAGTAAATACGCAATTAACAGGAATGTGTGCGGTGGAGTTCTGAAGCACATTCTTCTTTCTTTGGCTGAAACCCACCAGATGAAGGAAGTGGAGCAGACACGAGTTCGTTTGTGAATTCTTCAGTGTTGCAGTTCCCGGCTTGTATTGATGAATGATTAATGAAATCTGCACCCTCCAGGAAGAGAGAGACGCTGCCTTCTCTCTCTCTCTCTCTCTGTAATCACACACAGGGCTCAGGAAGTGGAGATAATGGCCTCTCCTATCACCCCTCTCTCTCTGTCTGCACCCGTTTTTCCCAAGGTGCATTTCTCTTTTCTTTTTTTCTTTTCTTTTTTTTTTAAACTCATTTGAAGTGTCATGCAGAGTGGAAACTGGAGTAGCTTTTCTCAGACCTGTTTGTTGTGTTAATCTCACTGGTGTCTCATTTGTGAGAGGTATGTTTTCTTTAGTTATGTTTTGTTTTGTTTTGCTTTTGTAGCCATCTGTTCTCACAGCACAGTCACCACACTGCAGTCCCTGCGTTCTCAGTACCGTTAACTTAGGCTTTTCCTTTGATCATTTTGATTAAAACAGCTTTGGATGAGGTTTTGCTTCTGATCTGAGATCAGTGTTTGTGCGTCATCAGGCGACGGCACTGTCTCAGGGTGCACATGCCCCCAGGGTGTCCCCCACCCATAAATATTCTGACGTAAACTAAGCTTTCTTTTTTACACTGCGAATTTCATTCACTGTTCTGGGACCAGTGTTAGAGCTATCTGTGATGGCACTTGGGCAGGCCCCATTATAATTGGATACTCTGAAGCTTCTATGGGTCTAAGCAGGTCATCGCTAAACTACTGAATCTGTACACAGAGAAATCACAGAACTGTTTACTGGCTTACATAAATTCCTTACGTGTTCTTTTTCAGTGTATTCGAAATTCTGTTCCTCTCTCTCTCTCTCTCTCTCTCTCTCTCTCTCTCTCACTCTCTCTGTGTGAATGTGTGTGTGTGTGTATGTGTGTGTGTGTGTGTGTGTGTTTGGGTGTGTTTTCAACATCTAAGCAACGTCAATTGACGTCAATTACACCTCGCCTGGTTTGGTTGTGTATCACAGGCAGTGTGTGTGGTGATTTGACTGTGGCTACACACACTTTAGAGAATTCAACCTGAATTAATGAGTAAAGAGGCAGGTTGTTGTAATTAAACAGGGAACTACGAGAGCTAATGTATTCACAGTGCGTCTGCAGAGCTTCATCAAAGCCAGGTCCCAGGGCTAGGAGCAGTGTGGTTGCTAAATTGCCTCTTTTCCCTTGACTGGGATCTTAAAGAGAACTCTCTCCCTTTTTGACAAATGGCTGTGTTACAGCACTGAGCTCTGCACTTCGACAGGTTTTGGACAAACACTTGGCTTTTGGAAATGATTCGTATTTTTCGCTACATACTTAAAGGTTCACTCCACACTATGCAGAGTTGCTGTGCAGCGGCAGATTTTGAGGTCGGTCCTCGTGACATGTTGTCAAGTT
Organism: Chanos chanos; assembly: GCF_902362185.1. NCBI lineage: Eukaryota > Metazoa > Chordata > Actinopteri > Gonorynchiformes > Chanidae > Chanos > Chanos chanos. The sequence goes on along the minus strand of NC_044508.1, from coordinate 1,174,993 downwards.
GTTTTTATTTGGCAAGTCGTGCATTGATATACAGAACATCACGAAAAGTAAACCAAAACAACAACAAAATCTGTAAATATGTATCTACTTCAATAATGTACTGGAAATGTTATTCCTGTTTGACAAAATGGACGCATATCGTCTGTCAGCAGGGCTGAACGTTTCCTGTGAGATTATGCCAAACTCAGTCTGACAGCAGATGTGTTTAAAGCCAGTATGAAGAAATAACGTTTTTTAGAGTTACAATAAGAGTTGTGTGTGTGTGTGACATAGCTCAGCTTGTCCAGAGAAGATAATCACCTAAGCTCCTGTGAGGAGCTTCTGCTTTTAGCCTGAAGGGTTTACCAACAGCTTGTACTCCTTCATTTTTCCTTCAGTGGTTAGAGTCGTTTTAAATAGTTGGTGTTCTGGGCGGCGTTACCCACACAGCTCACGAGCATAACAGTGAATACGGCTCAGATCCCATTTTCTGATAACTCAACAGCACAGAAACTCCGCTCATTCTGGTTACGTCTCACAGGAATTTTCATCAGTCTGTGGAAAATGGAGTTGTAATCTCTAAATATTGTGTCTTGGGTTATCTGTAAAGAATGAAAAACTGCAGGAGATAGTGAGGAGAAATGACGCATAAAGTCAAGCGTGGAGAGACTGGACCAAGGGCTGACACTGCACTGAGGTCCTGCATCAAACAACAACCATCAACCATGCAGTTGGTGAGCTGTTGTACTGCTAAACACAGTGAGTACAGACTGGTGCTAGAACAGGCGTATAAACACAGTGAGTACAGACTGGTGCTAGAACAGGCATATGAATACAGTGAGTACAGACTGGTGCTAGAACAGGCCTTTAAACACAGTGAGCACAGATTGGTGCTAGAATAGGCGTATAAACACAGTGAGTACAGATTGGTGCTAGAACAGGCGTATAAACACAGTGAGTACAGACTGGTGCTAGAACAGGCGTATAAACACAGTGGGTACAGACTCGTGCTAGAACAGGCGTGTCAGTATCATTTCTAAGGGCACTTCATGGCACTTCGAGTGACTGATGTCCTTTTTTTTAATCTGTGTTAATTTTCAGCTGTAGAAGAAAATTATCGATGTCTCCCTAAAGTTACTGTGCCTGACCAGTGTCTGGTGAAAATGTCAACCACAATAAAGTGGCACTCTGGCTAAAGAAATGGAGCTCTCTCTCTCTCTCTCTCTCTCTCTCTCTGTGTGTGTGATTGAATGAGGAGCTGCCTTAAGTACTCCTGGTCTCTTAGCCGCACACATCCATTAAAACCCATTACTGAGGAGGCCTGCTCTACCACGCTCAGATATGGTCTGAGGGAGACCATTTCGGAGAGGAGGAAATGGAGAGGAGGAAGGTGGGCTAGAGAAAAGATGGAAGATGGAGGGATGGCAGAGGTAGAGCAGGAGGCTGAATAATGGAATAATGGCACAGAAAAGTCATTAGAGTTATTTGTGTCCTTGCGTCAGCGTCGAGCCTCCGGCCCGAGACGCTGGCTACTGCCCGGAGTAGGTGTTTTCAGACAAACACTGACTGGTCATCACTTATTGATCAGTTTGACAGAAGCTATTTTCACCCCTTTCCATTCCCCTCCTCCAAAAATCCACTCCAGGAGCAGAGAGCGCAGACCTGGAGGAGAACTTAAAAGAAGAGGAGCCGTTCTGAGCGTAATAGGCGGCTGAGTACATTTCAGACCCAAGCCCTGCTCGACAGGCTGTAAATGTGCCCTGAATGAGGGTTCAAAAATGTGTTTTATGGTTTTGATGCTTCTGTGTTCAATCATTTATAGACTGTTTTGATATAACTCACAGCATCTCAGTACTACAGCAGTGGGGCCTAACCCGCCTTTTCTCTAAAAGAGATCCAGATAAGAGCACCAACAAATTCCCATTAAGGCACCTGGGCTTGGAAGGCACATCTCACTCTGTTAGACACTTGTACATCATGGTCCACGAGGAAAGACTGATTCAGACACAGACAAGTCATCAGAATAGGCTGCTTTAAGTGTGATTGTCACGCATGGCTTTAATTTTGTAACACTTTTGTTGTGAGAGATGTTCCAGTGGGATGGAAGAGATGGCATTAATCAGTGTTTGAGCCATGCGCGGCCCCCTGGCCGCGTGGAGAAGCGTGTGAGATTAAAAAACAATCTAACACATCGAAAAGGGTTTTTTTTTGTTTTTTTTTTTGTTCTCTGCATCTGAAACGAGTTGAACCAAAGCACCTGTCAAGGGATACACCCCTTCTGTCTCAGCAGCAGCATCTCAAACATCAATCTTCTTCTTCTTCTTCTTCTTTCTTTTGTCTTTTAACTTTTTTTCTTTTGCGTGTTCTCCTGGCAGGGCGGAGCCCATCCTGGCGCGAGTGAAGGAGGATCACACTCGAATTATCCTGCCCGCCATCGACAACATCAAATACAACACGTTCGAGGTGCAGCAGTATGCCAACGCTGCCCACGGCTACAACTGGGGTCTCTGGTGCATGTACATCATCCCGCCGCAGGATTGGCTGGACAAAGGCGATGAGACTGCACCAATCAGGTGAGAGCTCTGCCACGGCTAGCCAGCCTTTACATTATACATGAGTCCAGTTTAATGAAATATGAAAGACCTGAGGAAACAATGGATTAATATTTCAGATTCATATTTCAGATTTCATAGTTCAGCCTCCCTTAGTTCTGTACCTGAAACAAACACATGAGCCCAACATTTTCGCGAGGGTAGACTTGATGAAACTGGTCACATTTCCTGAGGCCAGACTTGAGTAAATTGATAAAACTGTTTATTACTCGTCTGGCGTCCCCTGGAGGAGGTCGTTCCGTGACATACAGCAGCTCTGGATCAGAGACCTGTCTCATTTTTATAGGATCACCATACACACACTCGACTGAATTTTCTGTGGTGTGATCGAAATCTGCACAAATTCTTCTCCATTTTAATCCATTTGAAATATGATTTATAAATATAGTGTTTTAATGTGAATCTGGTTTCTTTTTTGTTGCTGTTGTAATTGTTGTTGTTGTTGTTGTTGTTGTTGTTGTGCTATGTGGGCCAAGGTCACATCACAGAGTATCGGGTGATAAAAGATGCAATTCATTATTCACAACCCTTACTGCCAGCCAGGCAATCTGTATAACAGTAGTGCAGAACCAGACCTGGGGTAGTGTAGCACACAGCATGACCTGGGGTAGTGTAGCACGGAGCATGACCTGGGGTAGTGTATCACACAGCATGACCTGGGGTAGTGTAGCACACAGCATGACCTGGGGTAGTGTAGCACACAGCATGACCTAAGGTAGTGTAGCACGGAGCATGACCTGGGGTAGTGTAGCACACAGCATGACCTGGGGTAGTGTAGCACGGAGCATGACCTGGGGTAGTGTAGTACACAGCATGACCTGGGGTAATGTAGCACACAGCATGACCTGGGGTAGTGTAGCACACAGCATGACCTGGGGTAGTGTAGCACGGAGCATGACCTGGGGTAGTGTAGCACGGAGCATGACCTGGGGTAGTGTAGCACACAGCATGACCTAGGGTAGTGTAGCACGGAGCATGACCTGGGGTAGTGTAGTACACAGCATGACCTGGGGTAGTGTAGCACACAGCATGACCTGGGGTAGTGTAGCACGGAGCATGACCTGGGGTAGTGTAGCACGGAGCATGACCTGGGGTAGTGTAGCACACAGCATGACCTGGGGTAGTGTAGCACACAGCATGACCTGGGGTAGTGTAGCACACAGCATGACCTGGGGTAGTGTAGCACGGAGCATGACCTGGGGTAGTGTAGCACACAGCATGACCTGGGGTAGTGTAGCACACAGCATGACCTGGGGTAGTGTAGCACGGAGCATGACCTGGGGTAGTGTAGCACACAGCATGACCTGGGGTAGTGTAGCACACAGCATGACCTGGGGTAGTGTAGCACGGAGCATGACCTGGGGTAGTGTAGCACACAGCATGACCTGGGGTAGTGTAGCACGGAGCATGACCTGGGGTAGTGTAGCACGGAGCATGACCTGGGGTAGTGTAGCACGGAGCATGACCTGGGGTAGTGTAGCACACAGCATGACCTGGGGTAGTGTAGTACACAGCATGACCTGGGGTAGTGTAGCACACAGCATGACCTGGGGTAGTGTAGCACACAGCATGACCTGGGGTAGTGTAGCACGGAGCATGACCTGGGGTAGTGTAGCACACAGCATGACCTGGGGTAGTGTAGCACACAGCATGACCTGGGGTAGTGTAGCACGGAGCATGACCTGGGGTAGTGTAGCACACAGCATGACCTGGGGTAGTGTAGCACACAGCATGACCTGGGGTAGTGTAGCACGGAGCATGACCTGGGGTAGTGTAGCACGGAGCATGACCTGGGGTGGGTCTTGGAAGGACACAGCTCTTGTATTTGTGTTTAATCGCCAGGTCAGTGAGGGGCTTTTTTGTGAAGATTTTTGTTTCCGTTGGTTGGTTGATTGGTTGACATAGTTGCGATTTTACAGATTACACTTCCTGTGGAGAAGCACACTAAAGTTGACCTGAATGACCGTAAAAAAGAGTTTTGGTTTTTTTTACCAGCAAGAGCTCTGTGCTCTATAAAACCCCTTGGAAATGTTGCTGCCAAAAATACAACCTGTTTGAAAAAAGAAAAAGAAAAAGAAAAAGAAAAAAAACAGTCATTGTCCAAACAGTTCTCTGTGAGCAGAGCAGTTATCGACAGCTTGTTGTGAACACTCACAGCGTGAGAGCAATGCAGAATGCTATTGGAAATCATTTTTGAATCTGTTCTCTTCTATTTTCTTCTCAACAACTGGGGCAGCGCACAGCTATGCAGCTCCGCAAGCAAATCACACAGAGTACTGTAAAGTCAGCGTGTGGAATGGCTATTCCTGTTCCTAGTGGGTGATTAACGTCGGAGAGGGTGAAAACAATGGAGCATTTCCCCACGTGCTTTTGGGAAACAAAATTCTCCTCCGCTTCTTCTATTGCTCTGGACTACCAGGACATATATAGTACCGCTGCAGTACCAAACAGGACATATATAGTACCACTGCAGTACCAAACAGGACATATATAGAACCACTGCATACGTGTGTACGTGTGTGTATGTGTGTGTGTGTATGTGTGTGTGCTCATCATTTTAACTGTAACTTGGAAGTACATACTGTCTTGTTGCTCATCTACACATTCACATCATACGCTTGCACACACACACACACACACACACAGACACGCACACACGCACATCCGCACACGCACACGCACACACACACACACACACACACACACACACACAGAAACACACACACACACACACGCACACACGCACATCCGTACACACACACACACACAGACACACACAGACACGCACACATGCACACACGCACATCCACACACACAGACACAGAAACACACACACACAGACACACACACACACACACACAGACACAGAAACACACACACACACACAGTTGCACATCCTCAGAGTA
>NC_044508.1:1156996-1166996 GCF_902362185.1 Chanos chanos | reverse complement strand
GATTTAATGAACCAAGTAGATAACAGTACAGTACACCAACTCTTTACATGTTCATGAGAACTCCTGACTTGTCATGTAGACAGCAGTAAGATATGTGATTGTTTTAAAACTTTTTTTTTTTCCCCTCCAAACCTAGGACCCCCGCGATGATTGGCTGCTCCTTTGTGGTCGACAGAGAGTACTTTGGGGAAATCGGACTTCTCGATCCGGGCATGGAAGTGTACGGAGGAGAAAATATCGAACTGGGAATGAGGGTGAGGGCATCCTTCCAGATTGTGTGAAGGTGTAAAAATCATTTGACCTGCATCACTCAGAGGAAGCAAAAGTTTAGTCAGTGTTACCTTTTTTTAAATAAAGGAAAGTTCTTGTATGTGTTCCACCTAAAACAGTTAAGTAAAAAAAAAAAAAACCTATGTTAATTATGTGTCAGATTTGTACCTGCGTATTGATCTAAACATTCAAAGACAGAAAAGATGTTTTTAGAGTTAAATTACTTAATTATTTGTTTAACTAGTTAATTATTTAATCAATTTACAAAAGCACTTTCAGTAGAATATATGTGTATTTTTCGAATGCAGACTTTGATTGGCAGTCTTGCACTTGACAGAATGAAGTTTGTGATGATTCTTCCAGCAGCATCCCAGGCCACAGAGTGATGCTTTAGATTTATAAATAGTTAGGGTGGAGATGGAGTTTTAATAACAGTTCCACATGTTGATGCTATGGGGTTGAAACTTCGTGGGCGAACTGAGGAGAACTTGCACTCAGGTGTTGAATAACAGACAGAAAACTTTCAGAGCCAAATTATAATGTTCATTTGACTCAAATACTTCAAAGTCAGCAATGCACTGTGAATGTAAAACCCTCTTTAGCGGCTGCCCTGAGGTGAATTTAATGCTCCGTGTGAGACGCAGTCTGCTGGACATTCTGACTGTTTAATTCAGAAAATGTTTTGCTTTAGCCAAGTGGAACCTTCATGACCCACTGGAGTGCTGGGCTAAAATGCTTTTATTTCCTTTCATTCATGAGTCTGTGCACTGCACTCACTCTCTCTCCAGTTTAGTGACCGCTCAAAACTGCTTTTACAGGAGTTCCTCTCTAAAGGTCATTAGGATGCTGTAAGTGCAGAGATATGTTACCCCACAAGCGTCTATGTCTTTATCGCTTTAAAATGTCCCCACATCCTCTGATATGGCGTGTCCCCTCTGGCACTGCATGGTGTACCTTTAGGACAGTCATGGTATTTCCCACAGGGTCTTAAATGCCTTTTTGGTGTTAATGCAGCATATTTAAATACGCAGTGTTGACTCCATTACAGTAGCTTGCAGGACAACCCCATCAGCACGTGTCAGAATGATTTATACATGTTCATTTTCCTGCACCACTGGGCTGAGACCAGCAAATATGTTGGAGGTGACTATGGCTTGTTTCTTCATTACGTGCTGCTGAACTAACTCTGCAATGAAACAGTCCCTGCGAAATGGCTAAAATTCCCTTTCTGACTGCTCCCACTCACAGCCAGCCACGGCTCCACAGCGGTTGCACATGATTTCTCTGAAACAGTTTTGGCTGACCCAGCACACCGGGGGCTTGCCAGGAGACGTCAGCTGGGATAGGTTTGATTGACAGTTACATGTTTAACAATTAGTCTGTGCCGATAGACGGACTGTCTATGAGCGTTTCTCACGAAGGTGATGAAAGACACTCCGCAGCACAAGGAATACTGAGCATTTATCATTTACTGTTTACTTTGTCCTATACTCCCACCCCACCCCACCCACAGACACTCAGACAAAAGACTACCTACTTACATCAGTTGTTTTGTTTTGTTTTTTCTGAAAAATGTAGGGGAAAATATATATGTGTGTATGTGTGTGTGTGTGTGTGTGTGTGTGTGTGTGTGTGTGAATAAATAAATGAGACACAGAGAGAGAGAGAGAGAGAGAGAGAGAGAGAGATCAAACAAGCTGGAGCATCTGCAAAAGGAGGCACTGTAGCACAGTATCTAGAGGATTAGACTGGTGTGGAGGTGCGGATGTGTGGGGAGGTGTGGATCTCCTGTGGAGGTGCAGATGTCTGGGGAGGTGAATGAATGGAAAGCAGGGTGTAGTGAGAGCATGCACAGGTTCACTCTGCTCTGATCTGTATGAATCTGACAACACCCAGCAGCTTTCAAATGGGCGAAATGGTCCAAACCACTGGTGCTGATTAAGATGCCCTGTTAAAAAGAGCATGTTGTTCAAGCTTAATTCTGCTTTCATTTCAGTCATTCATCTAGTCTTCCTTACCACAGGCACCAGAAATACACTCATAGTATTTAACATCTCTCAAGACTGCCTTTGAAAGCAATCACATAAAACTAATTACCACTGACCTGAGTGATGGAAAAGGTTGAACACAGCCAACTCAGGGACGCGCAGCCTACCTGTCTGTCATATTTGATAAAAAGCATTCTTTACAACCAAAAGACCTAATTACTTGATTTGAACCGACTTTCTATGAAACCAAATTGCTTTTTGCTTTTCATTCATTCGTGGGTAATAACCTTTAAAAAAATAAATAAATAAAAAAGGAGAGTGCAGTTCTTCCATTAGCACACATCCTGGCATGTCTGTAGTCCTCAATTATCTCAGTCTCCGTTAAAATACTGTCCCGGCCCGGGAGAGGCGAGCCCAGGGGCGACAGAGGCCCGGGCAGAAACACCGTGTCAGTCCAATCAGGCCACAGCACCAGGAGACTTACGAAGACCTTGACCTTTGGATCGCGCCGACGCCTCTCAATAGCCGCCGCGGGACTCGGCTTTGATTGAAAGTCTGTTGTTTTTAGCGTGAGGAGCTGTACTGAATGCGTCCTTCACTTTCTCACAGTCTGCAGACAGCAGAGGCCTGGACTCAGATAAACCAGACCAGGCTACAGAACTTGACCCTTCTCACAGATACTGTACAAAGGTAACAAAGCAGAGATCTGTCTCTATTGATCAAACATAGATCTTTCCCAATGCATGCATTATTTAAAAAGGTGGGATCAATTTGCCCCGGCTTAATGGACTGAAAGTTATTCACTTCACACGTGATTGCTTCTCTGTCTCATTTGAAGAGACTGGTGGAGATCAGAAAGACTGCTCACCAAACAAAAACATGCCAATGAATACGAGTGACCAAGACTAAATGAGATACTTCTCAAGACTAAGGCTCATTTGCTATGCATTGTTACCGTATTAGAGAGATAAGTGTGGAGAAACCAGGGCAGAAATTCGTCTGCATTCAGACAACCCCCATCTGCCAAAGAGTCGTAAGGTAAGGCTGGTGCCTGTGCATGGCGTCACACTGGACCTTGTTTCTCACATGCTGGGCATGATATGGTAAAACAACGACAACAATAATAACAATAATAATAATAACAACAACAATAATAATGATAATAATGATAATAATGGTAATAAAAAATAATAATGAAAATGAAGACACTGCAGGGAATTTAGACTTCACTGTACTATCACTAATATCCTGTATCAGACACAACCAGTAGCTCACAGAGCGAGAACTTGTATCAGACACAACCAGAAGATCACAGAGAGAGAACCTGTATCAGACACAACCAGAAGATCACGGAGACAGAACCTGTATCAGACACAACCAGAAGATCACGGAGACAGAACCTATATCAGACACAAGCAGTAGATCACAGAGCGAGAACCCGTATCAGACACAAGCAGTGGATCAGGGAGAGCGAGCTGGTTGCCGTGGGCAGCCTGAGAGACACTGGGGTGTACTTTCTGAGATAAGTGGTGATTGTCAGAGATGATGGACATCAGAAGTGTTTCTCTGATGTGTTAGCTATGACCCAGTAGAGCACAAAAAGACAGTTTCTCCAAATCTGCTGGTACGGAGGCAGTCTCTCCAAATCTGCTGGTACTGAGAAAGCGTTTCCTGTGAAGCAAGAGGTTCTGACAGCTGCTAAAATGGAACGATGTTTCGCCTTTCGTGGCAGCTGTGCCCTCAGCTGAGAAGCCAGTGATATGAAACTAAAATCTCCTCCATCTGACACGGCTTCACACTCACATCCAACACCGCAACAAAATCACAGAGTGGCCTCTGCCCCCGTAGAATCAGGACCACCAATTCAAACGTGAGTTTAAAGTGAAAGCGTGATGCCCATACGTGTTTTTTTTTTTTCTGTTACTGCGTAATAACAAGATGCTCACATCTCCGTTCTCGCCTTTAAAGGGTCTTGTCCAGCTTTGATGTCTCAGTCCGCTAACAACCACGCTTTGATTTCACTCCATACCAGGCTCCTTCACGATGGAGCCCAAACACAGAAATAACCTTGAGAGCATTTGAATTATACATCACAACATGCCAGATGTAAGGTCATTCAACATGATCTGTTTCCAGCAGTACAGTGCTGCATGAAGAACCACACAGGCAAACCACTGGCAACCTCTACTGTCGTTAATTAAACCCATTACTCATGATTGCTATGGTCGTTTGGAAGAATGACCTTCCCTTTCAGGAAGTGCTTGTATCACACACACACACACACACACACACACACACACACACACAGACACACACACAGGGACAAAGAATCAGATCAAACATCTGTAAACGTTTCACTGAAGAACACCGGCTGGTTTACCTGTCAGAATTGCTTTGCATTTTCTTGTAGCAATTCACACCAATTAGAAGTGACTGGAGGCAGAATATTGACAAAAGAAGCATTTGAATGAAGAATTATAAGCCTGCTGAGAGATCCACCTGGCTTTGTTTATTGCGCGTAATGCGTTGCAATCCCCCATAATCCTTTGTTATTCATGTCTTGGTTACCATGGCGCGTGAACAGAATTGAGCGACCGTCTAGAACGTTCTAGATTCCACAGTCAGTCAGTGATGTAGGGGGTTGGACAGCGATAGCTCACAGGGTAAAGCTTGCCCGTCTCCAATGGTCTTCAGAAAGCTGAGAGGAAAATAGATATGTAATTGGAAAGCCTGAATTGATTTTGAAATGCCCTGAGGGTCACAATAGAAAAGTCAATTATCATATTCCCGCGGTCCTCAAAGGGTGGGGGCCTCTTACCCCCAGTCCAGGGATGAATTTTCATAATCCAGTGGCTGATGTCAAGCGCTTGGACCTTTCAGAGAACGCAGTCTGGCGTCGACGTGCTCTCTGAATGTACAATGACTGCACTGTAATTTCTTTTCTTCTGATAGTGTCCACAGCAGTTTCTGAAATAGTCGGAGGTGGGTTTCTGTTGTCTTCTTTTTTGAGAGGGGGGGGGGGAGGGAGAGAGAGAGAGAGAGAGAGACAGAGAGGGACTTTTAACTAAGTCCCTCTTAACATGCATTTGTGCTATAGCTGATTCAGGTCCTTCTCCTATTGTCCTGCGTTTATAGATCATCAGTCTCCTCTTTAGTGAGCCATCAGACCAGATCAGTGAAATTCAGCTCAGATGGCTCTGGCATGAGATACCAATTAAATTAGCGAGTAGGCTTTCTCTACAGCCTGCATAAACCGCCTCATTTAATTAGTCCTGTGAAAATAATCTACGGTCAGAAACTTGACTGCTTCCTGTGTAGTGCATCTTACAATAAAATGTGTCTATGAATATATTGCATATATTATTATTTTACATATATATTACATTCATTATTCACATACTTGTCTGTTAATGCTTTGATATCAACCCAGTGTCACAACACATTCATTAAATACAGTGAAAGCGCTATGGTGAAATGCTGAATAATTCAGGTGACTGAGTGAGATCTTAAAAATGTACTGATGGACTAGGATGTCATATTATCACTTGGGATATCAGATCATAGTTCTGTTTATATACACTCTGCATCAAAAAGAAAAGGATCCCAGCTCGGTGTGGTCTCTGAAACACAAGAACAGCAGCCCAGAACACAGCATACTGAGGACTGCTCTGGTACTCTGTCTGACTGGGGCTCTCCCTGACTGGTACTCTGCCTGACTGGGGCTCTCCCTGACTGGTGCTCTCCCTGACTGGGGCTCTGTCTGACTGGTGCTCTCCCTGACTGGTGCTCTCCCTGACTGGGGCTGTTTGGAATGATGAACTTATCTCTGTGTCCTTTTGTTTCAGCTGTGTTTGTGTATCCTTTCTGTTCTGACTGTGTTTGTGTTCTTGTTTCTGTTCTGACTGTGTTTGTGTATCCTTTCTGTTCTGACTGTGTTTGTGTATCCTTTCTGTTCTGACTGTGTTTGTGTTTTTGTTTCTGTTCTGACTGTGTTTGTGTTCTTGTTTCTGTTCTGACTGTGTTTGTGTTCTTGTTTCTGTTCTGACTGTGTTTGTGTTTTTGTTTCTGTTCTGACTGTGTTTGTGTTCTTGTTTCTGTTCTGACTGTGTTTGTGTTCTTGTTTCTGTTCTGACTGTGTTTGTGTATCCTTTCAGTTCTGACTGTGTTTGTGTTCTTGTTTCTGTTCTGACTGTGTTTGTGTTTTTGTTTCTGTTCTGACTGTGTTTGTGTTCTTGTTTCTGTTCTGACTGTGTTTGTGTTCTTGTTTCTGTTCTGACTGTGTTTGTGTTTTTGTTTCTGTTCTGACTGTGTTTGTGTTTTTGTTTTTGTTCTGACTGTGTTTGTGTTTTTGTTTCTGTTCTGACTGTGTTTGTGTTCTTGTTTCTGTTCTGACTGTGTTTGTGTATCCTTCCTGTTCTGATTGTGTTTGTGTTCTTGTTTCTGTTCTGACTGTGTTTGTGTTCTTGTTTCTGTTCTGACTGTGTTTGTGTTCTTGTTTCTGTTCTGACTGTGTTTGTGTTCTTGTTTCTGTTCTGACTGTGTTTGTGTTTTTGTTTCTGTTCTGACTGTGTTTGTGTTCTTGTTTCTGTTCTGACTGTGTTTGTGTTCTTGTTTCTGTTCTGACTGTGTTTGTGTTCTTGTTTCTGTTCTGACTGTGTTTGTGTTCTTGTTTCTGTTCTGGCTGTGTTTGTGTTCTTGTTTCTGTTCTGACTGTGTTTGTGTATCCTTTCTGTTCTGACTGTGTTTGTGTTCTTGTTTCTGTTCTGACTGTGTTTGTGTTCTTGTTTCTGTTCTGACTGTGTTTGTGTTCTTGTTTCTGTTCTGACTGTGTTTGTGTTCTTGTGTCTGTGTTGTGATGCTGTGCCTGTTTTTATCACACCCTCTGCTCTGCTAACTTTTTTGTAGTGGAGCAACCTGATGTTTTCAGAAAATATTTTAACTACTGCCCTCTTAAAGACTTGAATAGTTTTATTTTTAATGTTGGTACTCACCGGAACTTTGAGCCAAGACTGAGCTAGTAAGATAAAGAGATGCATGTGTGTGTGTGTGTGTGTGTGTGTGTGTGTGGTTCTTAGTAATATATGCATTAACTACATTGGGATCATCTCTGAAAACCCTCATTTCTTTTTTAATGAAGTGGACTGCATTCTGTTGTAAGTTTGGAATTATTAGTATCATCTTCCATGGACACTGTTATCCATCATCCATGGACACTCTCCGTGTTTCACAAATGTCCTCTGGCCCTGGTGATTCTCCAGACCAATTAATTACCTTCTGAGTAATCCAGTCCTCTCCTAATGGCAATTTTCTCTCAGCGTGATGTAAATGTGTTTCTTTTTCTTTCCGTTTTTTTTTTTTTTGTTTTTTGTTTTTTTTTCTTTTTGGCTGTTCCGTTGCAATCATCTCTGCAGCATCACATCTTTTGTGCTGAGCGAGAAAAAGTCATTTGGACTGATTTGTTTTGCTAATGCCCAGGCTAAGACCTCTAAAGACATGAGAGAGACAGCAGGAGAACAAAAGGCAGACGTGACATTCATGTAAAACCAGCGGTGTTCTGTCAGCCACCTGCTCTCTCCCTGAGATCAGGACTGTCTCTCTCTACCCCAGAGCTCAGGACTGTCTCCCTGTGCCCCACAGCTCAGGACTGTCTCTCTCTACCCCACAGCTCAGGACTGTCTCTCTCTATCCCAGAGTTCAGGACTGTCTCTCTCTACTGTCTCTCTCTACCCAGAGTTCAGGACTGTCTCTCTTTACCCCAGAGCTCAGGACTGTCTCTCTCTACCCAGAGCTCAGGACTGTCTCTCTCTACCCAGAGCTCAGGACTGTCTCTCTCTACCCAGAGTTCAGGACTGTCTCTCTCTACCCCAGAGCTCAGGACTGTCTCTCTCTACCCCACAGCTCAGGACTGTCTCTCTCTACCCAGAGCTCAGGACTGTCTCTCTCTACCCCAGAGCTCAGGACTGTCTCTCTCTACCCAGAGTTCAGGACTGTCTCTCTCTACCCCAGAGCTCAGGACTGTCTCTCTCTACCCCAGAGCTCAGGACTGTCTCTCTCTACCCAGAGCTCAGGACTGTCTCTCTCTACCCAGAGCTCAGGACTGTCTCTCTGTACCCCACAGCTCAGGACTGTCTCTCTCTACCCCACAGCTCAGGACTGTCTCTCTCTACCCAGAGCTCAGGACTGTCTCTCTCTACCCCAGAGCTCAGGACTGTCTCTCTCTACCCCAGAGCTCAGGACTGTCTCTCTCTACCCAGAGCTCAGGACTGTCTCTCTCTACCCAGAGCTCAGGACTGTCTCTCTCTACCCAGAGTTCAGGACTGTCTCTCTCTACCCCAGAGCTCAGGACTGTCTCTCTCTACCCCACAGCTCAGGACTGTCTCTCTCTACCCAGAGCTCAGGACTGTCTCTCTCTACCCAGAGCTCAGGACTGTCTCTCTCTACCCCAGAGCTCAGGACTGTCTCTCTCTACCCAGAGTTCAGGACTGTCTCTCTCTACCCCAGAGCTCAGGACTGTCTCTCTCTACTGTCTCTCTCTACCCAGAGTTCAGGACTGTCTCTCTTTACCCCAGAGCTCAGGACTGTCTCTCTTTACCCCAGAGCTCAGGACTGTCTCTCTCTACCCACAGCTCAGGACTGTCTCTCTCTACCCCAGAGCTCAGGACTGTCTCTCTCTACCCCAGAGCTCAGGACTGTCTCTCTCTACCCAGAGCTCAGGACTGTCTCTCTCTACCCCACAGCTCAGGACTGTCTCTCTGTACCCCACAGCTCAGGACTGTCTCCCTGTGCCCCACAGCTCAGGACTGTCTCTCTCTACCCAGAGCTCAGGACTGTCTCTCTCTACCCAGAGTTCAGGACTGTCTCTCTCTACCCAGAGCTCAGGACTGTCTCTCTCTACCCCAGAGCTCAGGACTGTCTCTGTCCATCCCAGAGTTCAGGCTGAGATGCCTGCTTTTCAGGTGGGAACAGATTCCAAACCATCCTCACTGTGGGCAATATGGCCATTTGTGAGAATCACTTTAAACTGAAGCCTGTTTCTCAGAAATGATTTAGAGTCTCTCTTGGCTCAGATTTGCGTCTGGAGCTTCAGACCCTCCTCCCGACGGGTCAGCGACACGTGAAAAATGGTGTAAATCAAGGGTTAGTGCAGCAGTCTTGTAGCTAGAGTATGACGTCACAGACTGTGTTTTTAAAGACCTGTTTCACTTTTTTCTGATAGTTAACTTTACATTCTCTGTAACTCAACACAAAGCAGAAAAAAGGCCCTTAAAATTTCTGCTCCTGAGAGAGAGAAAAAGGGAGAGAGGGAGAAAGAAAGAGAGAGAGAGGGGAGAGGGAAAGAAAGAGAGAGAGAGAGAGGGAGGCCATCAGTTACAGCAGTTAAAGTCAAAGTGGTCTGGTATTGGTGTGCTAGAGTGTCGCCGCTCTGACAAATCTATAGTCAAAAATCACACACTCTTACAATCAGGACTCACTCCAGTAAATCACACACTCTTACAATCAGGACTCACTCCAGTAAATCACACACTCTTACAATCAGGACTCACTCCAGTAAATCACACACTCTTACAATCAGGACTCACTCCAGTAAATCACACACTCTTACAATCAGGACTCACTCCTGTAAATCACACACTCTTACAATCAGGACTCACTCCAGCCAGAAATCACACACTCTTACAATCAGGACTCACTCCAGCCAGAAATCACACACTCTTACAATCAGGACTCACTCCAGTAAATCA
>NC_044508.1:1149496-1151996 GCF_902362185.1 Chanos chanos | reverse complement strand
TCCCCACTGCCATTGAGACAAACACATGCCCTGAGCACATACACCCAATCTGAATCATGTAATGTGGGACTGATACACATCACAGGTACCCGTAATAACTGTGTATAGTAATTCCCGTTTTTGGACTGTGACGTGTTGTTTTGTGGGTGTAAATATCCGTGTGTATGTACATACAGTGATTGCTGTGTTTGGGGGTTTTGACGTGTTGTTTTTTGGGTGACTGTTTCGGGTGTAGGTGTGGCAGTGTGGGGGGAGCATGGAGGTCCTGCCCTGTGCCAGAGTGGCACATATAGAGCGCACCAAGAAACCGTACAACAACGACATCGACTACTACGCCAAGAGGAATGCCCTGAGAGCGGCTGAGGTCTGGATGGACGAGTTTAAGTCCCACGTCTACATGGCCTGGAACATACCCATGAACGTGAGTCTCTCCCAGAAAAGACACAAGCAGACACTGGCAGACACAGGCAGACACAGGCAGACACAGGCAGACGCCGGCAGACACAGGCAGACACAAGCAGACACAGGCAGACGCTGGCAGACACAAGCAAACACAAGCAGACACAGGCAGACACAAGCAGACACAGGCAGACACAAGCAGACACAGGCAGACACAGGCAGACGCCAGCAGACACAGGCAGACACAAGCAGACACAGGCAAATGCAGGCAGACGCTGGCAGACACAGGCAGACACAAGCAGACACAGGCAGACACAAGCAGACACAGGCAGACACAAGCAGACACAGGCAGACGCCGGCAGACACAGGCAGACGCCGGCAGACACAGGCAGACACAAGCAGACACAGGCAGACACAGGCAGACACAGGCAGACACAAGCAGACACAGGCAGACACAGGCATTGTTCTATATCACAAAACGTCTTAGTCGACATCACGTGTAGAACCGTGCTGTTCTCGAATCTGGTTTTACTGAGAAACAGGGCCCTCTGTCACAGATGCCATTTCTAATTGACTCCACCAACACCCCCCACACCCCCAGTGCCCCCTCCCCACCAGGAGATGTCTGTGCTGCATCTTGATTGACAGCAGGGTGCTGGGGACAGCATAGAGATACACAAAATCTGTTCACGCAGATATTGGTGTAATCAGCAGGTCTTGAAATCAGATTTAATTGCTTTGGAATGTCACACAGAAACAGAAGCGAGAGAAAGAAAAAACAATCAGGCCTTGCTAAGCCAGTGCATTTTAAAAAGGTCATAGAAGGCAATGGAAAAGCCCATGGCTAACAGCAGGTCGTCCAGAGTGTAACCTTTTAATATGACGGCTTAATATCTGAGCAGGCATCATTGACAACACAAACACTGACATGAGCTGCCAGTGCTGATAAACTGTGGGCAGATACAGCAGAGAATCAACAGGGACCTACAGTGGACCGCACTGTCTCTCAACCCAGCACCAGACCAGCAGCGATTTGTCCAAATAATACCAGTCTGTCACTGGTTAAACTGGTCATTTAGTCGAGCTGATTGTGAATCCTTGGCCGATCAGGTAGGGTCTCTGAACATCAATAAAAAATAATAATAATTAATGAATAAAAAAAAACCTCACGAAAAACAACCCCCTTCAAATTTGTTCTGAAACTCCAAATGTTCTGTCTCCCATCTGTGTTCTTTGAGGAGCTCCTTTATTTCTTTTCCTCATCTCACTGCAAAAAAAAAAAAAAAGAGAACGGTGCATATGGTCCCTAGATCTGTTCATTGGTCATTTGGTTCCTGTAAATGGTCATTAGTCATCTGGTCATTGGTCATTTGGTTCCTCCATATGATCATTGGTCATTGGTCATCTGCTGCCTGCATTTGGTCATTGGTCATTGGTGATTTGGTTCCCTGTATATGTATGGTTATTGGTCATTTGGTTCATATATATATATATATATATATATATATATATATATATATATATATATATATATATATATATATATATGTGTGTGTGTGTGTGTGTGTGTATGGTCACTGGTCATTTGGTCCCTGTATATGTATGGTTATTGGTCATGTGGTTCCTGTGTTTGATTGTTGGGTGGTGGCTCTCTGTGCAGAGAGGCCTGTCAGGTTAAAGCAGTGCCAGTCACTGGTTCGTTGGCCCGTGAAGGCAACGTCTCTACAAGCTGCTAATTGCTTTTAAATGCAGTGTTCTCGGCGAGCTCTGCCACGCCACGAGACTCCTAATAAACCGCCACCTGTCTGGGGAGAGCGACTCGCTCGCTGAAGCTCTTCTGGTATTAGGCGTATCCCGCAATCCGTCCGGGAAACGGTTCTCCAAATCTGAGCGGAGCAGTGAATGGTTGTAATTAAAGAGCTGATTAGAATTTGCACAGAGCTGTATCGCGTCTAATGAAGGAACAATAAGACTCCCGGATGACTGACGATTCGCTGCTTGGCTCAGACAAACACAGACACTTATTCTGCTGTTCACCTACCTCCTTCTCCTTCTTCTACTCAGTTGTTGGAGAACAAAAAAAGCATATTCTCACATGTTC
>NC_044508.1:1139496-1141996 GCF_902362185.1 Chanos chanos | reverse complement strand
GAAATAGACCTGGTGACGTAACAGGTGTCCAGTAATAATGGGAAGTGTGTCGTTAACATTGCTGTGTAAACTGAGTGGGTGTTAGTCACAGTGTCGGTCTACTGTGGAGTTTGAAACGAGCAGTTTTCGTGTCCACCCGTTAAACAATGGGATGCACTGAGGTATGATCCAGAGAGAGCAGAGAGCTCACCCAGCTCCACATCTCATGATCTCACTGTATCAGCCAGTAGCCTTTTTACTCACACCTTTCCAACGGGACAGGTCCAATAATATGAGATGGAAATAGTCCATGTTTTATGTTTTGTCATTGGTGGAAAGAGCCATCGTCCTTTTATGTAGTTGAAAAGAAGAAAGTGTTGCGTCTGATGTCGTCTGGTGTGAATGGGACTCTGTGTTTTAAGTGTTGACCTGACCCTCCTGCTCCTCGAGTAGATGGAACAGTTACTTTTGCAAAAGATGTTGTCACGTACGGTGTTGTCTGATGGTGCTTGTTTGTTTTGTTTTTTTTTTTGTTTGCTCATGTACAGAATGGTCCTATCATAAGCAGAGACACTGGGCGATGTCTGGAGGTGGAGATGTCCAAAGACGTGAACTTTGGTCTGCGGCTGGTTGTACAGAGGTGCACGGGCCAGAAATGGATGATCCGGAACTGGATAAAGCACCCCAGACACTGAGCAGCACCTCAACAGACAAAAATATTCCTTTTTTAATCCCGCCGTTGTAGGTCCACTGAAGACAGACTTTTAGCCTTCTGACAGAGAAAGGCTTCTCCACTGATGGACGGAAGAGCAGAAATGCAAGTGGTTCACCACAGACTTCACGTGGCCTCCTGAAGGGCGAAATGCTTTCAGTGGCCAAGTCTTAAGATGAAATACCATCAGCGAGGGAATTTTCAGCCAAGCCGCGGGGATAAACAGTATGACCACGCAACAAGTTACACAGCCTGAAACGTTCTCAATTTCAAAACACTCTATCAACCGTACAGTCTCCAAAAACATCATTCTCTCCCTCGGACAAAACTCTCTATCAACCGTACAATCTCCAAAAACATCATTCTCTCCCACGGACAAAACTCTAGAGAAAAAAAAAAGAAGAAGAAGAAGAAATATTGCCATAGAATAAAAAAGTCTCAAAAGAAAAAAAAGTAGCTTATGTTGCAAGTAAAGAAGAGGTAAATATTGTTTAAATGCCCCTGAAAATATTCATATCAGTTACGACGTTGGCTTTAAGCCCCTTAAAGCTGTGGATTGGTTCGGACACGTGTTCATCCATGTTAGAGACATCACACACACATATCCAGGATGCTAACACAACTCTCACTTAGATTCAGTGACTCTCATTGGACCAACTGCCAGCTTTTTCTTTGTTTCCTCTCTGGACTTTGACTGCGTATGAACTGTAAGCTCATGTGGACATGGGACAACTCATGTGCCTTTCTCCCATCCTCATGCTCCATCAAACTGGGGAGTATTACCTCTTAAGCATGTACAGATCATTTTAAATTAATTCAAATAGTAATACATGTAAACATGTCCGATGATAGTAATATGTTTGGGGGGGGGGGGCAAGGAAACATTTATCAGTCCTTCAATGATGATGATAAGAATTAAAAAAAAGGATTTTTTTAAAATGCTGGACTACGCGCCTACATTGCTCCATAAATGATGAAGCATTGCATGCAGGTTTCCCACAGGGTGGATGAATTCTGAGGTGTTTACAGACGGGCGAAGTGTTTCGCTCTGAGCAGGAGCTGCATGCGGCCGCGCCGCGCTGGGTTTCTTTTCCCCGCCGAACGGGCTTCCTCTTTCACGCACTGGCTTTGAAGGCCAAAGGTTCTGCTGGTACCTGCTTCTCCTGTCAATCGCTGTTTCTCTTTAACGCCCCAGAGAAAGATACGGGTGGTCGTTTGACTGGGAACGTCGACGCCAAAAACAGGACCCACTATCGTCCTACTCACGCCTCACTCGGACAGCGTACTGAGGCTGGTCTACAGTGGCTTATGGGTAAAAATCCACCCCCACCCCCCAAGGCACGTCTCAGCCTCTCACAGCTTCCCAATTCATCAAGCATCACAAGACACTCTCCGCACTCTCTAGTCAGAAGTCAAGCTTACTCTCTCTCTCTCTCTCTCTCTCTCTCTCTCTCTCTCTCTCTCTCTCTCTCTCCCTCTCTCTCTCTCTCTCTCTCTCTCTCTCTCTCTCTCTCTTCATTTTCTTACCTGTACTTCTAGAACTAACAGCTTTGATGTTTTCCTCCATGGCCAAAGGAGCTAAAAGTCAACGAAGCAGCAGCGTAGTTTTAAAACAGTACAATTTCTGGTCAGTAATGGAATTGTGGGAAAACAGAGAGATAGTTTGCAGGGCTGATGTAGGAGACCTCCATCCCTCCTATTGTTTTGCTGCTGCAGTAGTAGCAACGTGCGTGCGTGTGTGTGTGTGCGTGTGTGTGTGTGCGTGTGTGTGTGTGTGTGTGTGTGTGCGTGTGTGTGTGTGTATGTATG
>NC_044508.1:1124496-1134496 GCF_902362185.1 Chanos chanos | reverse complement strand
TAGCTCAAACTGGAGACCAGGTGCCTGTTTAAATGTCTTTAATTTAACAGATCCGGTGGAGGGGGGGGGGGGCGCTGACTTGTTTTTTTGGGTTTCTTTTTTCTTTTTCGAATGAATGAAGTGTCTCCGGATGCACATTGTGTTGTTGAGCAGTGCTGTGTGTCTCCGTGGATAAGATGTCAATTTAAATGTAAATCACCGTGGTAAGAATGCGAGAACACCGGCCGACACAGAACGGAAATGTAATTAGTGAAGGCTGCTGCACTCATTCTAAACAGGTGTCTCTGGTCTGTGTGCTCTTGCCCTACCAAAGGAAACTCTGACAAGTGCTCGGGATTAGTGCTGATGAGCAGCATGTCTGACGAACGGAAATAATCGATTTATTTATGATTATTTTGTATTGGCAAGTGGACGCATGTTTTTCGGCCCAGAAGCCCTGTTGATGAGGGGTGCAGGTGTAACCCCATATTTAGGGTTTCTGGGAGAACCATAACCAGAATTTTCCATAACCATACTGTGGTTATCTTTGTCCTATTATAAACTTTAGTGTTTCCAAGACAGCTCCCCAGTATTTATAAAGATATACCACATGCACCTTATCTCCAGCACTGTCAGGTTCATTACCAAAGAAATCAGCTGGGGTCCAAGCTCATTAAAGTAAATAAATAAATAAAAATAAATAAATAGCAGAGCTTACAAATGCTTCATCCTGTACAGAATGTGTGGTAAACAAGCACATTCATTTGACAGAGATTACACAGGCGCAACACACAAGTCAGGGTCATGCTTAGTGAGGACCTCTGTAGGGATAACACAACAACACAATCCTGAGAGTCCTAACAAAACCGGGCACAGTGTGTGTGTGTGTGTGTGTGTGTGTGTGTGTCTGTGTGTGTGTGTGTGTGTGTGTATGACTGAGAGTGAGAGAGAGAGAGAGAGAGAGTGAGAGAGAGAGAGAGAGAGAGAGAGAGAATTTTCCTGTCGTAGCCATGCTCAGTCTTAGTTTAGTGTTCCACCACAGGGGTGAGAGAGAGAGGCGAGGGGAGGGGATATGCAAATGAGCGTTGCCAAGGTCACCCAGCCAGCTCAGCATTCTTTATGCATCATGGGTAGTGGCAGCTTTAATGACAAGCTCTCTGAATGCCAAAAATAAATAAATAAGTTGGCGCCTGTGATCTTGGGGAAAATGTGATTCTCATGCTATATCAGTGAGTGCATTTCAGGTCCTTCCCAATGGGACGCAGTGGTCTCACTGTGTTACAGCACTGCCCTCAGTCACCAGGCTTACACACAGGGAATTCCTCATCACAAATCAACCAGGAGCTTATTGGCCATGTGGGTTGTCAATTATCTTTTATTATGTGAATCATTTCATTTAAGTTCAGTCTAGTTTTTCATTCTCATGCATATTTCTGACTCACAGTCACAGACGCTGTTGAACATCCATTTACCTGGTTTCTACCTGAGTAATCGCATTCCATGAACTAACAGAGCAAAACAAAATGGATGGATTTCTTTATCAGTAACAATGCTGGTTGTCTGTCATCTTCATCTAATTGGAAAACACTTGAGCCAGTGTGAAATAGACTGGGTCTGCCCTGTATCCCAAACAGGATACACAGGCACCCAGAGTTCCCCATCACTGGCCCCTCCCTCAGCTTGGCCAGTCTGTCATCGTTAATGCAGATGTACGACTCACACCCGAAAACACCTTTCATGTGTCAAAGACATTTCTTGGGGGAAACGGAGCCTCTCGCGGAGAGTCCAGCAGATAACGGCACTCTTCACAAATGGTAATGACGCCATGGCTTTTCTGGAACCTTCTTCTCTCAAGGTTCTATCTCCATTCCAAGCATTTAAATCAAAGCCACACTGATCAGCTGTCATCCTGTTGATTTCTCCAAAACTTCTGCTTCTGAGTCTTTGCATTACTTGGCTATTGAAAAAAAACCCAAACATAATTTGGTTCGTAAATCTGTGTTGGTGTTTAGTAAAAGACGGCCTCTTAACTAGCAAGGCAACATTAATTAAAAACGTATTAACACAAGCAGTAAAAAGAACAAAGAACAAGAAGAGCACTTTTAGAGTCAAAAATAGACTTGTTTGTTTCCAACACGCTGTTTCCCAGTAAAGATAGAGATCAGACAATGGGATTGCATTTGTATGTTCTAGTTAACTTGATTAATAGGTCCACTGGCAGTTCAAATGGATTTGCACTTTGTAATATAGCAGCAAACGATGCCATCAGTTTACTGGTCGTTTGGCGTGTGGGAGCAGGTCAGTTAGCCATGGAATGGACATTGGGAAATTTAATTGAATTGTCACAGAAATCCGGGGCTCATTGGCCGCCCTCCAAGCGACGCACACTGATGCTCCGGAGCGCAATTTGTCTTCCCTGACACCGCAGTGCCGCAGCAAAAGGACTTTTGTGTTTGCGGCTGAAATTACTCGCCAGTCACGTAATGATTGACTCATAAACAAAAATAGAAGAACACAGAGGACAATTTGTGTGTGATAAATTGTAAATGGATGCACTGTGTTATTGACTGGAAGGAGGTCACGGACAGTGAGAAAAGAATGTCAGGGTTTGTTATGGAGTCTATGGGAAACATTGAATGAATCACGTTACTTATTAACTCTGCTGTTTGGGGGTCCTCTACTGTTGTTTTCAGCCAATGAATGTACACTATACTGAGAATTCGCCCGCCT
This sequence comes from Chanos chanos, assembly GCF_902362185.1. Lineage (NCBI taxonomy): Eukaryota > Metazoa > Chordata > Actinopteri > Gonorynchiformes > Chanidae > Chanos > Chanos chanos. The sequence goes on along the minus strand of NC_044508.1, from coordinate 1,131,787 downwards.
TCGTTATCCAGTGTTGTGGCCTCACTCCTCTGATTATAGCCCTCTGTGTTTTTCTCACAGAGTTGGATTTCTCACTATCGGAGAAATGGGCCAGTCTCTTAGATTTCAGGTAAAGAAAGGGCACTCATTTGATCAGGTCATTTAAACAGGAAAAATTTAACGTAATGTAATTTCATTAAGTTCACTTATTTAAACAGGAAATATTTAACTTAATTTAATTTCATTCATTTTTGAGAGATGATGTAAAACATTGTCTAGTTTGTGGATAGATATATACGTGTAGAGGTATTATGTAATTCATGACCTCAAAGGTCAAAACATGCTGTATTTAATGTTTTGACGAATCAGTGTTGCATATTTGAAATGATCCAAGCCAAGCAGTCCACCCAGGACTCCAGCCTCTCTTCACTTCAGAGCACTCACTGAGATTACATTTAAAAAATATCTTACCTTTCCTGTTCTTCCTGCTTTAGCAACTCAGTCACTATCACATCTAAAGTAACACTAAGAACAGTGACGAGCTTAAGTGAAGAGTTAAAGTGAAGAGCTATAGTGAAGAGCTATAGTGATGCACCAGCAGTAATTTCTGAGCAGCTGGGGGGGGGGGGGGGGGGGGCAGGCAGGTATTCTCACCCACTCTTTGTGTAATCAGGGCTTGGCCAAAGCCAGAGGACACTGTGACAAAGCCCGTCGTCCTGAGCTGGGCTGGTGGAAAAGTCAACATTTAATCACCATCTCAGAGCCGAGCAAAGAACAAGATTAACATTATAGGAAAGACCCCAGGCCAGCACAGGCCGTTTCATTACCCTCAGAAAAAGGCAAGTCGGCCATGAAACCAGAGGGCAGACTCATCAGAAACCACCTGAATGACTCATCACCACATTCACTTATGTCTCTATTAACAAACAGGGGGAAAATACTTTAGTCTTAACGTCAGACACTGTGCATGCTCAAAGGATTCCTGTCAAAATCAAAATGTCCTCTCTTTTTCTTCCCCGACCAGCTACAGGTTAAACCTTGTCTCAATTCTGGCCAACTTTAATCTTCAGAGGAACAGAATCTGAGCAGGAGAGCGTCTCAAAGAGAAAGAGAGACAGAGAGAGAGAGAGAGAGAAAGAAAGAGAAAGAGAGAGAGAGTATGTGAGAGAGAGAGAGAGAGAGAGAGAGAGAGAGAGAGAGCATGTGAGAGAGAGAGAGAGAGAGAGAGAGAGAGCATGTGAGAGAGAGAGAGAGAGAGAGAGAGAGAGAGCATGTGAGAGAGAGAGAGAGCATGTGAGAGAGAGAGAGAGAGCATGTGAGAGAGAGAGAGAGAGAGAGAGAGAGCATGTGAGAGAGAGAGAGAGAGAGAGAGAGAGAGAGAGAGAGAAAGAGAGGTGTTTGAACATTTTATCCCTTTCAGGAAGAAATCATTCCCATAAAATGAGAGTTCTTATCTAAGACAGTGATATTATCCTCAGGCCTGTTTGAGTCTATGATAGATACAATGGCAGTGTTTAACAATGCACTGCAGTTCAAAGGCATATCTGCATATCTGACTGTACATGGACGCCTGACTCATTTGGACAGAGCAGACCAATATGACAAGTATAAGGCACTGATGAAGTACATTAGAGTGTCATCCAGCTGTCACACTCAGCACTTTTGGGAGATACATTATGTCTATTAGAGCATAGTCACTTAGTTATAAACCCAGTCTCTCAGTGATAAACCCAGTCTCTCAGTGATAAACCCAGTCACTCAGTGATAAACCCAGTCTCTCAGTCATAAACCCAGTCACTCAGTCATAAACCCAGTTTCTCAGTGATAAACCCAGTCTCTCAGTGATAAACCCAGTCTCTCAGCGATAAACCCAGTCTGTCAGTGATAAACCCAGTCTCTCAGTGATAAACCCAGTCTCTCAGTCATAAACCCAGTCACTCAGTGATAAACCCAGTCTGTCAGTGATAAACCCAGTCTGTCAGTGATAAACCCAGTCACTCAGTGATAAACCCAGTCTCTCAGTGATAAACCCAGTCTCTCAGTGATAAACCCAGTCACTCAGTGATAAACCCAGTCTCTCGGTGATAAACCCAGTCTCTCAGTGATAAACCCAGTCATTCAGTGATAAACCCAGTCACTCAGTCATAAACCCAGTCACTCAGTGATAAACCCAGTCTCTCAGTCATAAACCCAGTCACTCAGTGATAAACCCAGTCTCTCAGCCATAAACCCAGTCTCTCAGTGATAAACCCAGTCACTCAGTCATAAACCCAGTCTCTCAGTGATAAGCCCAGTCACTCAGTGATAAACCCAGTCTCTCAGTGATAAGCCCAGTCACTCAGTGATAAACCCAGTCTCTCAGTCATAAACCCAGTCTCTCAGTGATAAACCCAGTCTCTCAGTGATAAACCCAGTCACTCAGTGATAAACCCAGTCACTCAGTCATAAACCCAGTCTCTCAGTCATAAACCCAGTCTCTCAGTGATAAACCCAGTCTGTCAGTGATAAACCCAGTCTCTCAGCCATAAACCCAGTCTCTCAGTGATAAACCCAGTCACTCAGTGATAAACCCAGTCTCTCAGTCATAAACCCAGTCTCTCAGTCATAAACCCAGTCACTCAGTCATAAACCCAGTCTCTCAGTGATAAACCCAGTCACTCAGTGATAAACCCAGTCTGTCAGTGATAAACCCAGTCTCTCAGCGATAAACCCAGTCTCTCAGTGATAAACCCAGTCTCTCAGTGATAAACCCAGTCTGTCAGTGATAAACCCAGTCTCTCAGTGATAAACCCAGTCACTCAGTCATAAACCCAGTCTGTCAGTGATAAACCCAGTCTCTCAGTGATAAACCCAGTCTCTCAGTCATAAACCCAGTCTCTCAGTGATAAACCCAGTCTCTCAGTGATAAACCCAGTCTCTCAGTGATAAACCCAGTCACTCAGTCATAAACCCAGTCTCTCAGTGATAAACCCAGTCTCTCAGTGATAAACCCAGTCACTCAGTCATAAACCCAGTCACTCAGTGATAAACCCAGTCTCTCAGTGATAAACCCAGTCTCTCAGAGATAAACCCAGTCTCTCAGCCATAAACCCAGTCTCTCAGTGATAAACCCAGTCTCTCAGCCATAAACCCAGTCTCTCAGTGATAAACCCAGTCACTCAGTCATAAACCCAGTCACTCAGTGATAAACCCAGTCTCTCAGTGATAAACCCAGTCTCTCAGTCATAAACCCAGTCACTCAGTGATAAACCCAGTCACTCAGTCATAAACCCAGTCTCTCAGTGATAAACCCAGTCTCTCAGTGATAAACCCAGTCACTCAGTGATAAACCCAGTCTCTCAGTCATAAACCCAGTCACTCAGTCATAAACCCAGTTTCTCAGTGATAAACCCAGTCTCTCAGTCATAAACCCAGTCACTCAGTGATAAACCCAGTCTCTCAGTCATAAACCCAGTCACTCAGTGATAAACCCAGTCACTCAGTCATAAACCCAGTCTCTCAGTCATAAACCCAGTCTCTCAGTGATAAACCCAGTCTCTCAGTGATAAACCCAGTCATTCAGTGATAAACCCAGTCTCTCAGTGATAAACCCAGTCACTCAGTGATAAACCCAGTCTCTCAGCCATAAACCCAGTCTCTCAGTGATAAACCCAGTCACTTAGTCATAAACCCAGTCTCTCAGTGATAAACCCAGTCTCTCAGTGATAAACCCAGTCACTCAGTGATAAACCCAGTCACTCAGTCATAAACCCAGTCTCTCAGTGATAAACCCAGTCTCTCAGTGATAAACCCAGTCACTCAGTGATAAACCCAGTCACTCAGTCATAAACCCAGTCTCTCAGTGATAAACCCAGTCTCTCAGTGATAAACCCAGTCTCTCAGTCATAAACCCAGTCTCTCAGTCATAAACCCAGTCTCTCAGTGATAAACCTCAGGAGGCTCTCTATCTAAACTTGCTACAGTAGGACTGATATTCTGATCATTTATGTAAACTTGAAAATATAAATACCTACTCATCCTTGTAGATCAATTCTTTTTTCCAGAAAGATCACAATTTTTGGGGTGTGTGCGTGTGTGCGCGCGTGCGTGTGTTTGTGTGTGTGTGTTAGTAATATATGCATTATCTATATTAGGATCATTTCTGAATATCTACATTTCTTTTTTGATGAAGTGGACTGCAGTTGTTTGACCTGTTGTTTACATCATAAAGCATTAGACTGTTTTAATCACTTTCCAGAGTAGTTAATTACTAGACATTGCAATTAATATTACAGCAGGATCACGGCTGGGTGGGACTTAAATGGCTTTATTTTCCCTAATTACTAATACAGCATAATTACGTTGTAATTAGAGTGTAGGTACCAGAGTGGTTAAATATATAAGTGTTTAGTGCTATATTCGCTGCACTCAGGGGAGATTTGACCATTGGCTACTGTCGTTTTTGTTTGTTTTTGCATGTAATGAACGAAGACTTAGTATCAGTGTTCCCCTTCACTGAGACTCACATCATTTGTCTCTGTACTCTGAGTTTATATCGTTCAAAGAAATATATCGGTTACCGAGGTCATGTTAAGCATAACTAATCAGTGACTAGTCGATTAATCGGTTAATCAGACGCATGTTAAATCAGTGATTGACAAATCATTTAAAGCGACATAGTGACAGCGTGTAGTTAAGATGTATCTCTTATCTATGACATGGTTAGAGTGCTTTGAAAAGGCTCGTGTTTTTTAAGGATCCAGACTGATTCTGAGAGCTGATGTGCGTGATGAGATTTCTTCCCTGCGTGTGGCTGAGGTTACGGGCACTGCGGCCGCGTGGGCCGTTAAATCCTCGCTGACTGGACTATTACTGGAGAGTGAAATGAGAGAGGGGAGAGAGGGGGTGGAGCTCGATGGAGCCGGAGTCTCTGTCCCAGCCTGTGGACCCTCCGGCCGCGCTTGGCCACCCATGTTTACTGGTGTCCTGTCTCCTCCATACACAGTCCGCCATCCGCTATTGACAGCATTGAAATTGTTTTCCGTGTTTGATTGATGACATGATAAAACTGCCGTACCATTGTGTTTTCTAAGGTCACAAAGGTCACATCCATCCCGAATGAGGAATGAACTGCAGCAAAAGCATAGAGGCCTTAAATAAAAGTCTGGGATTTTCCCTTTTTATTTTTATTTTTCTTCTTGTTTTTCTTTTTCTTTTTTAATCAGAATTCTATCTCTAATGTGAGACCATATTAAAATTGTTGTAATGTGTTAAGGGCAGTGATGCTCAGTGAAGATACTGTAGTTACTGAGCGTCTGAAGTCCTGTCAGATCCTGGAGACTGGGATGAAGATCTGCAGCGTTCCGCTTCATTTGGAAACAGTAAAAAGTGTCACAGCGACAGTGACTCTCTTAACAGTCGGAGAATCTTCTCCTCTTCCCCCTCGGGTCGGGTCGGACCCTCCTGGACCTGCTCCACGCTCCGGGGTCTGCAGCAGCATCGCTGAACGAGACCGGCTCAGCTCTACAGACTAACAGATTTCTAGAGAAAAATCCAAGCTGTTATTGTCCTTGCAGTAGAATAAGGCAATACCACTTCAACACAGTGGCATTTTTACTAACAGATAAGAGACTTATGTGGAATGGTCAGTTGATGATTCAAGGCTGCCCTCAGTGTGGCAGACGCACCTGTGGATCTCTCCACATCCCTCCACTCTGTGCTTTTCATTATTCTTCACTGACTCAGGAAGGACAGTCTCAGCCAGGACCAGGTTTACAGACGGCCTTCGGGCTCAGATACTCTGACATTTTAATGAAGCTCTGGGGTTACTCTGCTAAACTGGAGACTTTTATGACCTCAGTAAATGGTTTGTTTCTGTTTCCATAGCAGCGTCGTGAATCCTCAGTGCCAGGCACTCCATCGCTGGCACTGCCGCAGAGTCACGCCCACACTGCGTGTCAGCGATCATGACATCGGCTCATCTAGGGGTCATGACCTTTACGCAAGTCATTACTGTGACAGTTGGCGATGTCTTAGAGACCACGACTGGAGGAAGTCCCATGCGAGAGGAGGTCATTTGGAGAACATGAGAATGAGATAAAAAGGGGACAGAAATGATTGTGAGATGACAATAACTGTGTTTTGAATGCCAGTGTGAAGGGCGTGGCTGATCGTTCCCGTGGTGAATTAGTCCATCCCCTGGCACTCAGCTTTATCACCTGTAGGGAGTGACGCCAGCAGCCTTGAGAGAAAGGCTTTGATTAGAGCTGACACCAGGCGCAGGGGAACAGTTAGTGTTGTCTCTGTAAAATAAAGGCTGTGTTCTGTGCCAAGGCTCCACCGAACAGGGCAGAGAGATAAAAAGCCTTTCAGACAGTTTTATGTCATAGATAAATGTCCTGATGCCTGGAACAGAGTGCCCCAACAACAAACGAATAAAAACAAATAAAAAACAAAAACAAACAAACAAACAAAACAACAAATACATACAAACAGACAACAGCATCAGCGTTTGCTGACTGATGTGACCCGAGCCACTTTCCACATTGAGATCAGATGTCCAGTTTCCACACTGAGATCAGACGTCCAGTTTCCACATTGAGACCAGATGTCCAGTTTCCACATTGAGATGGGACGTCCAGTTTCCACATTGAGATCAGACGTCCAGTTTCCACACTGAGATCAGACGTCCAGTTTCCACATTGAGACGTCCAGTTTCCACATTGAGACGTCCAGTTTCCACAGTGAGATCAGATGTCCAGTTTCCACACTGAGATCAGACGTCCAGTCTCCACATTGAGATCAGACGTCCAGTTTCCACATTGAGACGTCCACTTTCCACATTGAGACGTCCAGTTTCCACATTGAGATGGGACGTCCAGTTTCCACATTGAGATGGGACGTCCAGTTTCCACATTGAGACGTCCAGTTTCCACAGTGAGATCAGATGTCCAGTTTCCACACTGAGATCAGACGTCCAGTCTCCACATTGAGATCAGACGTCCAGTTTCCACATTGAGACGTCCACTTTCCACATTGAGACGTCCAGTTTCCACATTGAGATGGGACGTCCAGTTTCCACATTGAGATCAGACGTCCAGTTTCCACATTGAGATGGGACGTCCAGTTTCCACATTGAGATCAGACATCCAGTTTCCACATTGAGATGGGACGTCCAGTTTCCACATTGAGATGGGACGTCCAGTTTCCACATTGAGATGGGACGTCCAGTTTCCACAGGGCTGCAGACTTGTCCTCGGATGCTGTTGCCTGTAGGGGAAATGATGAAATCTGTCTCCCATGCCCTCCCTCCAGACCGGGCCTCATGCCCTTC
>NC_044508.1:1114496-1121996 GCF_902362185.1 Chanos chanos | reverse complement strand
TATAAATGACGAGGTCATCGCCCCAGGACACAGATATTCCACGACTGAAGGATTCTTCCCCTCCACCGAGAGAGAAGTCGGCTTTGCTTTAAGGCCACGCTCCGTAATGAAATAACGAATACAAAACACATGTCTCGGGTCAGGAGAGAATGTAAAACATGTCTGAGTGAAGGCTACATATAGTTATATGTCAACACCAGGTCCTGAAACAAACAGTTTATTGACCCATCGTTACACAGCTATAAAAACACAGCCCTGTGAGGATGGGGAGAGCCAGGATTTGGAAAGGCATTCTATCAAAAATGATTTCTCTCTCTCAGACCACCCGCCTTTGTGGTCAACCAACAAACCAAGAAATGCAGTTATTACTGATGCCCGTGTCAAGGACGTGAGACGACCTCTCAGTTGTCATGGAGTCCCCATTTCCACAAGTTACTACGGCAACCTCCTTCTGTGAGGCCGTATGGGTGTGATGCTCAATAGGACAGTGATCAAAGGCTGTAGGTCCAGGAAAGGAACCTTAGAAAAACCTTAGATGAACACTGGCTCAACTCAAATGGACTTACAAGTCATATCAATTCATGTTTTGTGAAATAAAGTCCAAAAAAAGAAAGGGATTGTCCATGCATTGATGTCTGAGTGTGCTCTTAAGTGTAGCTTTAATGAAGAGGTTTTGAAATCGAAAAGTTCTAAAAAAAAAGGCTAAACAGCCATGTTTCAGTTGAGTTGCTCTAAGATCCTCCACAGGGCATTGTCAGAGGCCTTCAATCACTGCACTGGATCTGAGACGGAGACCCCGCGGATGGCGGCACCGTGAGCGTCTCGGCCGCCGGCGCCTTTAACACGGCTCTGTCTCCAGAAGCCTCTGAGGAAAGAAATGTGGCTCTAGCTCACGTTCTGCAGCGTCCCATTTCTCAAAGCATTGTTTGCATTTCTCCGTGTGTTTGTCCTGCTGATTCCCTCTGCAAATCCTCTGCAGCCTTCAGGCTGCGCTGCAGGCTTACCCCATCAGTCACACCACCTCCCGCCTCCGCCCAGGCCTGCCGGCTGCACCAGCCTCTCCCCGCCCGAGTTAGGGCATAATTAAGACACGTGTCTTTAGACTGCGACCAGCGTGTGGTCGTGTGCTAAAATATTTGCCTTCCCTGTCAAAGATAATGCGCTAAGTCGCAGCATTGCCTTTCGTGCACACACTGAACGGGGAGACAAAGGGGGAATGGAAGACGCTACAGAGAATGTGATGTCTGTGTAATGAGGGGCATAGCAGAGATCAAAACATACAACCTCCTACTCTATGGCCCCTAACAGTCCATCCTATATTGGTTTTTCTGCTAATTGAAACTGCTGTGAGACAAAGCATCATTACTGTTCTCAGATCAGCAGTAACGGAAGAAGAAAGTGGGCTTTTCTGGGGGCTGAGTTTTCTGTTATGTTTGGCCGAGATAAGGAACAGGAAACAAGCTGAGACATGTCTCTAATGAAAAATTAATGTTAAGCTGTGAATGATTAAGCAGCTATGGTCTGAGGAGGCACACATACACACATACAGTACACACACACACACACACACACACACACATACACACACACACACACACACACACACACACACACACACACACACACACACATACAGTACACACACACACACACACACACATACACACACACACACACATACACACATACAGTACACACTGAGCATGCTGACACACACACATATACACATACAGTACACACACAGATACACACACACATACAGTACACACTGAGCACGCTGACACACACACATACACACACACACACACACACACACACACACACACACACACACATACAGTACACACTGAGCACGCTGACACACACACATACACACACACAGAGAGCACACTGTCACACACACACACACACACACACACACATACAGTACACACACACACACACACACACACATACAGTACACACACACACACACACACACACACATACAGTACACACACACACACACATACAGTACACACTGAGCACGCTGACACACACACATGCACACACACACACACATACACACACATACAGTGCACACTGAGCACACACACACACACACACACACGTACACACACACAGAGAGCACACTGTCACACACACACACACACACACACACACACACACACAGAGCACAACTCTGAACACAACGGTGTCTCCAAATTCTCATGTATTAAACAGCAAAGCTTTCTGTCTTTTCTTCAAACTGCTTTATTTATCAGTTAGAAGCATGTCATATCTTTTATATATGTGTAATATGTGAATGTTTATGACAACCACTGAGAAACAGTGGGTAACCTGGGTGACTAATTTGCGCTTTGCTTGTTGTGTTTTGCATAACATAAATGTGTAAATTGTGTTCTATTTTCTGTCACTGTTAATTATATTTGCTTGTATATTTTATGTATATTTCCTTACACCATATCTGTCGGGCATATTAAGCCTAGTGTATTTAATTAAATTAAATGATGTTGACTCACTTTTCTCAGGCAACATAACAAACAGTGATACAAAGTGGAAAATTTTAATTTTCTCACAAATAGTATCACCATCTTTTTTTTATTATTATAATTTTTCAGTGGGCCTCAGTGGGAGAGTGCATCTGGGCATGTCCACTGGTCCAGTCCAGTAAACGTTTTGTTTTTTCTGTCCCTGGAGAGGGCCGGTGTTCTGCAGTCTGGGCTCTGGGGACGTAGAGATTCCTCTGCTCTGAACAGGACCTCCTCTGGACCTGACCCATTTTAAAAGATGGACCTGTCTTCTGCTCTCCCTACTAAAAAATAAAAAAAACCCTGAGGAATCAGTTTTGGTTATTTTCTGCTTGTGGCCACATAACCACCTGAAAACTCTGCCTTAAAACCATAGAAATCGATGATGTTTACAAAGGTAAAGTTGCTATCAGATCATAATCAGATTTCTGCAGACTTCCAAGCATTTGCCCCATCTCAGGACTGTCATAGTCACTCTCAAGACTCTCATTACTACACCACACTGTCTCACACTGTCTCACCACCTCTCATCACTACACTATACTGTCTCACACTGTCTCATTACCTCTCATTACTACACTATACTGTCTCACACTGTCTCATTACCTCTCATTACTACACTATACTGTCTCACACTGTCTCATTACCTCTCATTACTACACCACACTGTCTCACACTGTCTCATTACCTCTCATTACTACACTATACTGTCTCACACTGTCTCATTACCTCTCATTACTACACTATACTGTCTCACACTGTCTCATTACCTCTCATTACTACACTATACTGTCTCACACTGTCTAACCACCTCTCATTACTACACTATACTGTCTCACACTGTCTCACTACCTCTCATTACCACACCACACTGTCTCACACTGTCTCACCACCTCTCATTACTACACCACACTGTCTCACACTGTCTAACCACTTCTCATTACTACACTATACTGTCTCACACTGTCTCACCACCTCTCATTACCACACCACACTGTCTCACACTGTCTCACCACCTCTCATTACTACACCACACTGTCTCACACCTTCTCACACTGTCTAACCACCTCTCATTACTACACTATACTTTCTCACACTGTCTTACCACCTCTCATTACTACACTATACTTTCTCACACTGTCTTACCACCTCTCATTACTACACTATACTGTCTCACACTGTCTCACCACCTCTCATTACTACACTATACTGTCTCACACTGTCTCATTACCTCTCATTACCACACCACACTGTCTCACACTGTCTCACCACCTCTCATTACCACACCACACTGTCTCACACTGTCTCACCACCTCTCATTACCACACCACACTGTCTCACACTGTCTCAAACAGTCTCACCACTTTTCATTACTACACCATACTGTCTTACATTGTCTCACACTGTCTAACCATCATTACTATACTACACAGTATAGTCTCACACTGTCTCACCTCCTCTCATTACTACACCATACTGTCCCACAGCCCGTGTACAAAGCTTCCTTGTACCATGTCTTCCCTTTGGACATACCTGCTCTGCATGCACTCATTGTGGAGTGCTGTTTGTCACGTTTATCACGTTGGATGCCGTGTTGTGTGAACAACCTGTCAGCCTCTAAACTGAAAAACACTTTGATGAGATCACGTAAACACAGAGCATAATTTCCATACGTGGCTGGATGTCTCGGTTAGCATAGCAACACGTTAAACCCTTACACTCGACCTGGGCCACAGTGGGTTGCCAGGAGATCATTTTCGCCCAGGCAGATATGCTTGTGTTACCGAGCCCTGGTCCTGGAAGACCTACAGAATAGTGCATTTTAATCTCAACACTGTCACTCCACATTCGTATAAATACAGGTTTATTGATAGACTGTGCTGTCAGTTCTAGGCTCTAATGTAGATGTAAACACATTTTCTCCGAAAACTGAAGAACAGTCTTTGTGTCTATCAAAGAGTAGAAAATATTTTTTAAAAATTGGGGGGGGGGGGGGGGGGGGGGGGGGGGGCAGCCGTGAGGCGGGATTCACTCTGCTGTCTGCTCGGTTGTCGGCGCTGGAATGGAGACACAGGAATACACGGCTCTATTTCTGTCCTTACGGAGATGGCTCCATTTTTTTCTGCGCGCCATGTCTGCCATCGTGTGGTCGCTATATGAGATTGAATAACAGAAGTCGAAGGAAAAACAATTTCTTCAATTTAGTATTCTTATAGTGTTTATAGTTGTATGCTTTTTGTTTTTTTTATACATAAATTAGTGGCCCTGACGACTCGCCTGCTTTCCTGATGCTGTTTCACTTGTCGGTGAAACTAGAAAATATTATTTTTAGAGTTTGTCAGCTTGCTACCTCAGGCATATAGATCAGTACCTGTCAACAAAGCAAATAACCTGCCGCGTGCTCGCTACACCCAACAGCGAGGTGACGAAAGATGTCTTTTCTTTAATGAAAAACCCATCCGCTATTTATTTATTTATTTATTTGTCTTTTGTTTTTTAATCTCTGTATGACACCTCAAAGCCTTTGATCATGTCTAAATTTGATAGTCCATGCCAGGGTCAATTCCAGTTTTCACTCCTACTGTAATTCTGAGAGTTTAATTGGAGACGGGATTTAAACAGCCAATAAAATTATGAGGATGTTTCCGAATTGCAGTTGACTTGACTCTAATTAAGGAGTAAGATAAGGAGCTGAATTTGCATTGTAATACGTCCCTTGGCTGACCTTTGTCATAAATAAATTACGTGCTTAATTATGCATTTCTTTCTTCTAACGCCAGATTTGAAAGAGATAAACATCAAAACGTCTGGGAGCCTTTCGTGAAAATATCCAATTATCTTCACATAATCCTGCCTTTAGGGGATACGATATACGGAAACGTTTAAAACAGAATATATCTATTAAACTATGTCAGCTTGGTTTTAATTCATTAATTGATGGGTTATTATCTTTGGAACTGCTTTCACTCACGTTGTTTCCCCACGGTAAGACCACTACTGTTACACAGCTCATTGGATGCAGTTCTAAGGATCCAACCTTGAAGAACCCATAGTAAGCTTATATCGTCAATAAAATTGTTTACGCCTAGCTCATTATTTACTGACATTTTATTCACCGAATTGTATTTCACGACTGAGATAAGCCGCCAGATTTATTTCAGAGACAGGTGAGTTGTTACTGCAGTTACGGCTAACAATAGCTTTCAAGACGTATAAGAACATTTCAGTAGAGAACTGTCAGATAACATCGTACGAGATTTTTTCACAGCGGAGTGCTGTATAATAGCATGTAGCGAACGTACTGTCTCACAGGAAACATGCAGAATAGTGTCGTTGTTTGGTGCCATTACATTGTTAAAGGATGCTGGTGATGTCCCAGCGACGGAGCGGATGTAGAAGACTTAATTTAATGCAGCGACCGTGTCTCCAGAAAAGATGGAAACGATTTTGCTCCTGGCAAATCGCGTCAGTGTCGAAAGATAAAGACGTTAAGCGTATAAGCTGAAATACGTGTCTCCTTCTGTTTACAGAGCAGTTTAACCCTCCTGCTGCGTTTCTTTCCCCCCAAATGGCCTGATACCGGTGTGCGGAGATGCTTAAAGACCTACCCCGGGACGCGCTGCTGCGTCCCCTCACGCGGAATGAGGTTGTCGGGATGCTGATCAGGTTGACGATCTTTGGAGCCGCTACTTACTACAGCATCAAATGGGTCGTGGAGGCCCTGGACCCGACGCAGAAACAGAAAGTCGAAGCCAAGAAACGGGTACTGATCCTATGTAATAAATGCAGTGATTAACGCGATAGGAGCAAGGGGCACATGCAAACTTTTAAAACAACCAGTACACAGTGCGTTAGTGCATAGATTTTGCGCTCGCAAAAGCTTCCGTAATTCGGATGTTCAGTTTTCATACATGTTACCTAAGATTCTCTATTTACTTCATAATGTCTCGGTCACTCACGCCGCCAGTCAGAATTTCCTTTGAAGTCGAACAGCTGATGGGCTTGTATTCAAATTCCCTGATGTGTGTGCGTATTTGTGTGTTTGTATGTGTGCATTTGTGTACGTGTTTGTGTGTGCATGTGTGTGTGTGTGTGTGTGTGTGTGTGCGTGTGTGTGTGTGTGTATCTGTCAGGCAGAGCAGCTGATGAAGCAGATTGGCGTGGAAGGCGTTAGTCTGACAGAGTATGAGATGAACATCGCTTCACATCTGGTGGATCCTCACTCTATGAAGGTTTGGGCAAATAACTGAGTAAGATGCTAACAGAGCTGTGAGCAGGTCCCGGCTGTGCCAGTCGTATGGACTGTGACCAGGACCAGAGAGCAGTGGATGACTGTTGGCCTGGTCCACTCTCTCCCTTACTGCTGTAAGAACAGAGTTAATGCTGTAAGAACAGAGTTAACTCTGTGAAAAGAGCTTGGACGATAGTTACTTGGGTGTGTGTATGTGTCTGTGTGTGTCTGTGTGTGTGGACATTCTGAATAAAAAACATTAAAGTTTCTGATGACTGTGGACTCAACATATATTTTTAGTTTATGAATATGGAGAATACAGTGAGAACAAACTCCACTGAGGATGGTTCACATTTTGTTGAACTTTTTATGTGTGAAAAAATAATAAAGAGTATCAAAAGATATCAAGAAAGATCTGATGGGTTTTAAAGATCCGTTGGTTTTTTTTTTGTTTGGTTGTTGTGGTTTTTTAGATCATCGAAAACCGAGGCATTTTTTGATTGGGCGGTTTCATTGTCTGTTTGCTTCCGGATTGGCCAATGTTGTTTTTAGGTGACGTGGCGAGATGTGGCAGGATTGGACGAGGTGATAACAGAGCTGCAGGACACCGTCATACTGCCCTTCCAAAAACGCCACTTGTTCAAAGGCTCCAAACTCTTCCAGCCCCCCAAAGGTAACCGTGCCAGCGACGGAGCAGCGGCCTGCCAGCGAGAGACAGGACGCGGCAAAGTCGACCCA
>NC_044508.1:1051996-1109496 GCF_902362185.1 Chanos chanos | reverse complement strand
TGGTTTTGTGCATGTGTGAGCGGTTGTGTGTGTGAAAGTATGATTGTGTTTATGTGTGTGTGTGTGTGTGAGTATGAATGTGTTAATGTGTGTATGTGTGCATGTGTGTGTGTGCGTGTGTGAGTATGAATGTGTTAATGTGTGTATGAATGTGTTAATGTGTGTATGTGTGCATGTGTGTGTGTGCGTGTGTGAGTATGAATGTGTTAATGTGTGCGTGTGTGAGTATGAATGTGTTAATGTGTGTGTGTGTGTGTGAGTATGAATGCATTAATGTGTGTGTGTGTGTGTGTGTTAATGTGTGTGTGTGTGTGAGTATGAATGCATTAATGTGTGTGTGTGTGTGTAAGTCTGACACACTGTTTCTCTCTCCCTAGTCCTGTGGATGACACACAGCTGCGTCCTGTGACTCAGTTGGATTTGCTCTTCGGTCTGGATAAGATTAAAGAGTCTAAACTGGCCACTGTCTCACCCAGCAACCTGAGAGAGGTCCCCCTGGACTGACTGGCCACTGTCACTGACCAACACACACACTAATACACACACACACCTTTACAGCCTCACCAGACACTACACACACACACACACACACTAATACACGCACCTTTACAGCCTCACCAGACACTACACACACACACACACACACACGCACACGTACACTACACACACACACACACACTAATACACACACACACCTTTACAGCCTCACCAGACACTACACACACACACACACACACTAATACACGCACCTTTACAGCCTCACCAGACACTACACACACACACACACACACACACACGCACACGTACACTACACACACGCACACACACTAATACACACACCTTTACAGCCTCACCAGACACTACACACACACACACACTAATACACGCACCTTTACAGCCTCACCAGACACTACACACACACACACACACGCACACGTACACTACACACACGCACACACACGCGTACACTAATACACACGCACGAACACGCGTACTCTAATACACACACACACACACACACACTAATACACACGCACCTTTACAGCCTCACCAGACACTACACACAAGCACACACTAATACACACTTTTTCTCTCACCATACCCAACCCAGACTGTCTCTGTCTCTTTCTCTAAATCTCTCTCTTTCTTTCTCTTGTACCTTTTACCCACTCCCATTTCCTTTACCTTTTGTTCTCTCTCTCTCTCTCTCTCTCTCTCTCTCTTTTCCACACAGTGTGTTCATTATGTCCTGTGTACCTGCTGGACTACCTCTTTAAACCACACAGGTGTTTCACTGCTCTGTATCTTTCACTCACCGTTTGTCCTGGGAAGTGTTTTACCTCATGTGTACTGAAAAACCTAAAAATCTAACCACTAGTCTGTCAAAGATTGTTGTCTGTGCTTCCTGTAGATCAGGACAGGGTAGTCACTGGACTGTTACAGTGATGGGCAGACGTTTGGATCTGAACCATCAACCCCAACCCCCCCCCACCCTCTCTTTCCCTCCAACTGATTTTATTTCACCTCAAATGTCAACAATGTACATGTTTGTTTGTTTGTTTGATTGTTTATTTATTTTTTTTACATTTTCTCTTAATTCTGCCAAGAGCAGAAGACCACACTTGCCTCATTCCTTGTGATTCAAACACAACCAAACCCATTTTTGGTCAACATCAAATCCATTTTTCCTAAGACCTTTGACAGGATTCTTTTTTGAAGACTTTGGATCATTCCATATCAAAGCCCAGTGAATCTGAACAATATCAGGTGTAATCTAACATGGCGCTGTGAAAAACGTTGGCGTAATTTGAAAACTTTGTCTAATTTGATATGGAATGATGCTCTTACCATTTTCTTTGTTCCTGGATGGTATCGACGTGAGCCGATGCTTTTTTGGATCACAGTCGGCGTAAATGTTCCTGGCGTTGGGATCAGTCACCGTCTGGACTCTGTCCATGTGCAGAGTTCTTATTCCCTGGCATTGCCATCTGTGTGCGGGGTTGGACAGGCCCTAATCCATCCTTCACACTGTGGGCACACAGGCATGCCAACCTCCTCACTGGCA
Source organism: Chanos chanos (assembly GCF_902362185.1). Lineage (NCBI taxonomy): Eukaryota > Metazoa > Chordata > Actinopteri > Gonorynchiformes > Chanidae > Chanos > Chanos chanos. The sequence goes on along the minus strand of NC_044508.1, from coordinate 1,107,431 downwards.
TCAGTGTGAGGCCACTGTGCTCTGTGCCAAAGGCCGTGACCTGACCTCAAACAGAGGGCACTATCTGTGTGGATCTCAGTCCAGTCCAGAACCCATCCATACCACCCTGGACCTGGCCTCCAGAACACTCCAGTCAGAACCCAGACCACTCCAGTCAGAACCCAGACCACTCCAGTCAGAACCCTGAGCAGAGCCAAGCAGTTCGGCTCTTCACTGAGTGAGTGTGTTGATGCTGGTGAGCGTGTTAATGCTAGTAAGTGTGTTAATGCTGGTGAACGTGTTAATGCCGGTGAGCATGTTAATCCTGGTGAATGTGTTAATGCTGGTGAATGTGTTAATGCTGGTGAATGTGTTAATGCTGGTGAGCGTGTTGATGCTGGTGAGCGTGTAAATGCTGGTAAGTGTGTTAATGCTGGTGAACGTGTTAATGCTGGCGAACGTGTTAATGATGGTGAACGTGTTAATGATGGTGAGCATTTTAATTCTGGTGAGTGTGGTTAGCTCAGACAGGCGTCGGGGAGGAGAGTGTGGCGGTAAGCTGTGTCAGTTCTTGAAGTGGCCACATGAGGGCACTGTTGTTCTTATATAACTAAAGCAGTCACAGGAAAACCAGTTTCACTCAGGTTGATTTCTGACAGGATTTTTTGTTTGTTTGTTTACAGTTGTTTTTGTTTTTGTTTGTTTGTTTGTTTTTTAAAGACTGAGAGTCTCACCTTCCTCTGGAGCCTGTAGATGACTCTAGAACAGGGATGTCCAAAATCAGTTCTGCTGGTTGTTATGTCAACCCACCACTCTGCTCTCTGATTGGCTGAAGAGTATGCACACTTGCTTCCCAGGTGAAAATCGGTCTCTAATTCTGAGACAAGGGCAAAAGGAACAGTAGGATGTCAGCTGTGCAGGAGGATGTTACTCTGACTCCTTTTACTTGGTCCAGTTTCGTTGCTGTTGTATGTGCCTGTGTTGAGTTGTGTGTGCCTGTGTTGAGTTGTATGCGCCTGTGTTGAGTTGTGTGTGCCTGTGTTAAGTTGTATGCGCCTGTGTTGAGTTGTGTGTGCCTGTGTTGAGTTGTGTGTGCCTGTGTTGAGTTGTATGCGCCTGTGTTGAGTTGTGTGTGCCTGTGTTGAGTTGTGTGTGCCTGTGTTGAGTTGTGTGTGCCTGTGTTGAGTTGTGTGTTGCTGTTGCGGCAGACACTGTCATGTGTCACATGTTGATTGATATAGACAGAAAAGGGTTATATGGGGGGGGTGTGGTTATGCAGGGGGAGGCGGGGTTACATGGAGGAAAGGGAGGAGGATGGATCAGTGTCAGGGTGTTTGGGCAGTGGTGTCCCTGTTCTGTTACCAGGGTTTCCTCTGTTTCGCTGGATTCAGGTTTTAAAAACCATTTCTGTTTTATCAGTCTCTGGAGTGCAAAGTCACATCCCTCTCTCTCTAATTTCATCGATTTTATTCAGCCTGATAAGATCAATCACATCAGTTCAAACGTTCAAACAGCCAAACTGATTTACACCATTCACATTTGGACCTGATCATACGTTCAGTGCAGTGGATGTTTTGGCCAAGCTAAAGAATGGTCTTGCCTTTGCTCCTGGTAGACAGTCTTGACGTTTGGCCTAATGTTATCAGGCTACAAACACACTCATACACACACACACACACACACACACATACATACACACACACATATACACACACTCTTAATGATTTGTTTGTATATTTGTTGCTCTGGGGGATTCTGTGGTGTTTTAAACTGTGAGTGTCTCTGTTCACTGGTTGTGAGACTCCTGCTCCCACCTCCTCCTCCTCCTGCTCCCAACACTCAACTCCTCCCCTTGTCCAAACAGGATTTGTGTTGCGTTGGCAGTGGAGGATGGTTAAAATTGTTCAGTTTGCAGTGGAGGATGGTTAAAAGGAAATGGAGTGATCCATTACATTGTTCTCCTTGTGAATTATGTAACATTTGCTAATTTAAATAAAATATCAGTGTCAGACTGACTAAATTTCAGTGTTTGAGTGATTAATCTGTCCTGTCTCTTCCTTTCTACACCCGTGTCTGTTTCAGAGAGGGTGGCAGTTTCACACAACCACTGTGTCCCACTTAATGATCATCCCCTAAGAGTGAACGACAAAACAAACATCGTCGAAGAGTGAACGACAAAACAAACATCGTCGAAGAGTGAACGACAAAACAAACATCGTCTAAGAATGAGGCACAAACGTGAAAACAAACATCGTCTAAGAGTGAACAACAAAACAAACATCGTCTAAGAGTGAAAGACAAAACAAACATCGTCTAAGAGTGAACGACAAAACAAACATCGTCTAAGAGTGAGGCACAAACGTGAAAACAAACATCGTCTAAGAGTGAGGCACAAACGTGAAAACAAACAGGGGTCAGTTTAGCAGAGAGACAAAGTGTTTACAGAGAGTGTTTACAGAGAGTGTAGATGACAGCACTGTCCATATGCAGGAATGAATTTTTCTCAACAGTTTCCACAGAAGTCAAATAAAAAGACAATATGTTGACTGGCCCGTCTTTGCCCCTCTCTCTGCGACCAGGCCTATCCCTCTGTGTTTTCTGTCTTCATCTGTTTTCACTTACACTGGTGATGACCACTACAGACGCGTGTTTGTGTGTGTGTGTGTATGTGTGTTTGTGTGTGTGTGGGGGTATGTGTGTGTGTCTCCTGCCGGTGTGTGTGTGAGAGAGTTTGATCTTATTTGATGAAAGAAAGCGTGATGAAAGAGGGCATCTCGTTCTTGCTTGTGCACTCTGGACACCCGGCCATTAGAAAGTCGTGTTTTATGATATTGATTTGTCTCATATCTCTAAGTGAGTCTGAAGTGTGTCCTGTTGATGTCTTTTCACTAAATGGGGATGCTGTGTGTGTGTGTGTGTGTGTGTCTGTGTGTGTGTGTGTGTGTGTGTGTGTGTGTCTGTGTGTGTGTGTGTGTGTGTGTGTGTGTGTGTGTGTGTGTGTGTCTCTGTCTGTGTCTGTGTCTGTGTGTGTGTGTGTGTGTGTGTGTCTCTGTCTGTGTCTGTGTGTGTGTGTGTGTGTGTGTGTGTGTGTGTGTGTGTGTGTGTGTCTATGTGTGTGTGTGTGTGTGTGTGTGTGTGTGGATGTGCTTTAATGGGAATTGTGTCAGTCACTCCCTGCCGTGGTCCTGGAAAGCAGTCACACGTCGATTTCTTTCGTCATGTATGTAATCTCTGTGTAATCCCACGAAACGACCGTTTGCCGAGGAACGCCGCCCCAGGATTAGACCGTCTCCGTCACCGTCTCTGAGAGCTCCTCGGCACAGCAGACCCGACGGATATTGTCCCTCTGTCTTTAAAGTTTCACGCGTCTGAAGCGTTTGCGTCAGTGGCTCCATTACGAGTCACATTAGGCTGAGAGGAGCGTCTGAGGAGGTACTGGAGCAGTCCAAATGTCAAGGCTAAATCACGTTTCAGCTCCTCTCTGGTGTCTGCTGAGTTCTGGGCTCTGTGTGTGGCCGGGTTTTGTTTTTTAATGTGCGCTGAGTGAGCGTGGTGTTTGAAATGCGTATCAAATGTAACTAAATGTCTGTGGATGTTATGGGGCCAACGACGGCTCGCATCAGACAATACTACAATCACTCCGCTCCTCAGAGCATCTGGAGACACTCGGCAGCTTTCTAAAGCAACGGCTGTAACGCTGAAGAGTGTGTTTGGAGAAGTGTGTGATGAAAAGGTGTGTGTTTGGAGGTGTGTGTTTGGAGGTGTGTGTGATGAAAAGGTGTGTGTTTGGAGGTGTGTGTGATGAAAAGGTGTGTGTTTGGAGGTGTGTGTTTGGAGGTGTGTGTGATGAAAAGGTGTGTGTTTGGAGGTGTGTGTTTGGAGGTGTGCGTGATGAAAAGGTGTGTGTTTGGAGAAGTGTGTGATGAAAAGGTGTGTGTTTGGAGGTGTGTGTGATGAAAAGGTGTGTGTTTGGAGGTGTGTGTGATGAAAAGGTGTGTGTTTGGAGAAGTGTGTGATGGAAAGGTGTGTGTTTGGAGAAGTGTGTGATGAAAAGGTGTGTGTGTTTGGAGAAGTGTGATGAAAGGTGTGTTTTTGGAGAAGTGTGTAATGAAAAGATGTGTGTTTGGAGGTGTGTGATGAAAAGGTGTGTGTTTGGAGGTGTGTGTGATGAAAAGGTGTGTGTTTGGAGGTGTGTGATGAAAAGGTGTGTGTTTGGAGGTGTGTGTTTGGAGAAGTGTGTGATGAAAAGGTGTGTGTTTGGAGGTGTGTGTGATGAAAAGGTGTGTGTTTGGAGGTGTGTGTGATGAAAAGGTGTGTGTTTGGAGAAGCGTGTGATGAAAAGGTGTGTGTTTGGAGGTGTGTGTTTGGAGAAGCGTGTGATGAAAAGGTGTGTGTTTGGAGGTGTGTGTTTGGAGAAGTGTGTGATGAAAAGGTGTGTGTCTGGAGGTGTGTGTGATGAAAAGGTGTGTGTTTGGAGGTGTGTGTTTGGAGGTGTGTGTGATGAAAAGGTGTGTGTTTGGAGGTGTGTGTTTGGAGAAGCGTGTGATGAAAAGGTGTGTGTCTGGAGGTGTGTGTTTGGAGACGTGTGTGATGAAAAGGTGTGTGTTTGGAGGTGTGTGTTTGGAGGTGTGTGTGATGACAAGGCAATAGAAAGCTGTGTGTTTGGAGAGGTCCAGGGTGTTTGAGGGACCATACGAGAGGGCATAAGAAAACTCATCACTGTAGAAACTCATCTCTTTCAAGGATCTGAGAGCAATTCAAATCAAAGCCAATACCCACATCATTATTTCCAAGGGAGACTCTGAGCAGTGTGTGTGTGTGTGTGTGTGTGTGTGTGTGTGTGTGTGTGTGTGTGTGTGTGTGTATGTGTGTGTGTGTGTGTGTGTGTGTGTGTGTATGTGTGTGTGTGTGTATGTGTGTGTGTGTGTATGTGTGTGAGTGTGTGTGTGTGTGTATGTGTGTGTGTGTATGTGTGTGTGTGTATGTGTGTGTGTGTGTGTGTATGTGTGTGTGTGTGTGTGTGTGTGAGTGAGTATGTGAGTGTGTGTGTGTGTGTGTGTGTGTGGAGATGGAGTAGTGAAAGAACAAGAAGAGAAATTACATAAGTTGTGTCATATGAGCTGTTTTTGCTCTTGGAAAATGAAAAAGGGAGAACTATAGTATATACACACAGATACATACACACATATACTTACATATTCATACACACATATACAAGGCATTGTTTTGAAAACCTTATGCAACGTCACAACATTTATTTCCATCTAGAGCTGCGTTCATTTTTGGCTGAGATCTTGTTGACAACAGGAGAGTCAAACCACTCCGTAAAGTCTTCTCCAGTACATCCCAAAGACTTTCGCTGGGGTTCAGGTCAGGACTCTGTGGTGGCCAATTCATGTGTGAAAATGATTCCTCATGCTCCCTAACCACTCTCTCACAGTTTGAGCCCAATGAATCTTGGCATTGTCATCCTGGAATATGCCCCTGAGTACATTCAGGTGCTCAGCTGACTTCATTTTATTTCCACATAACAATGCTGAGCCCAGACCTGACCAACTGAACCCCAGATCATAACACTGCCTCCACAGGCTTTTTTTGGCCAGGCAATGTGTGTGTGTGTGTGTGTGTGTGTGTATACATACATACATACATATAAAACTATAGTTTGGATAATGAGAACTGACCTGACCTGACTGTCTGAAGAACCAAACAGAAATTCTTCTTCAGAAAGTCGTTTAGAAGATTTGGACCAAATTCTCATTCAGAAAGTCGTTTAGAAGTTTTGGACCAGGTCCAGCGGTTCAGTGGACGTCCTTGACCTGAGCAACCCTGTCCCAGTCCGCTTGACCTTGTGACCTTGACACTTTGTTGTCTTTGTTGTTGGGTGGATTTTAAAGGGTTTTGAAAGAGGAAGGAGATGAAATACACTGGACACATGAACAGCCCTGCAAAGGCCTCAAACACTGAGGAAGAGGAGGATGTGTTGTATGTGTAAAATCAATGCTTTGTCCTCTCCCAGTCATACAGGTCTCCCAGTCATACAGGTCTCCGAGTCTCACAGGTCTCCCAGTCTCACAGGTCTCCCAGTCATACAGGTCTCCCAGTCATACAGGTCTCCGAGTCTCACAGGTCTCCCAGTCTCACAGGTCTCCCAGTCTCACAGGTCTCCCAGTCATACAGGTCTCCCAGTCATACAGGTCTCCCAGTCTCACAGGTCTCCCAGTCTCACAGGTCTCCCAGTCATACAGGTCTCCCAGTCTCACAGGTCTCCCAGTCTCACAGGTCTCCCAGTCATACAGGTCTCCCAGTCTCACAGGTCTCCCAGTCATACAGGTCTCCCAGTCATACAGGTCTCCCAGTCATACAGGTCTCCCAGTCTCTGCGCTGTCATTAGCACACATCATCACCTTCTTTTCCTCCTGGTTTGCCTGATGACAGAGTGTCATGTTGACAGGTCAGTTAGCCGCAGTAATAAGACAGGACTAAAAAGCTGTTTTCGCCTCCACACAGGAAGCCGGAGATGGTCTAATGGTGTCTAATTAATGGTGCACCACAGTGCCTTTCACATTACGACTCTGTCTTCCTTTCTGGAAAAGGAAGCGGGTGACTCACCGGAGAGCGACTGCCACCTGTGCAGTAACACCAGACTCATTCGTATAGCGCTGTCGTTTTTCTCCTGCCTGAACGCCGCGTCTCCGCGTCTCCACACACGCTCCGCAGGCTCAAACCGGGAGTCGCTCCTCCTGCAGCAGCATCCGTGTAGCAGCACGTAGTACATACAGATCAGTGTAGGATGGCATCATAACGCAAACATGAGATCCTGAAAGGTGCAGAGACCAAGACCGAGAACAGTGGATAAAAAATGCTGGAGAGCGCCTTGTCTTCTGCCGTGAAGGCGACAGATCTGTGTGTTCCTGCAGTGGACAGGTTATGCCCAATGCTTCTTACATATGACATCAAAGTTTGACAAACTCGCTCTTGTCTTGGAAAACCTGCAGCAGTGCATTACAGACAGACAGACAGGCAGAGTTGTGAGACAGAGGGACCAGGTTTGGGCCACCCATTCAGCCAAGTCAGAACACACCATGAAACTGGTACCCACCTGTCTGGACCAGTAAAGCCAGAACTAATCCACTCTGCCCCAGTTTAGCCAGCTGTAGGCTAATAGCATACATTTTTACCGTAATTTTTCCTTATGGTGAATATTTATGTTAGTCATATTTATGTAATCGATTGGTCTGAAGCTGAATCTCTCTTTTGGCCACACTGGGAGCCATAATTCCCTGCACTCAATTTTTATTATTTGTGTGTCTTTACTTATTGTGGTATCTTAATTTCTTTAGTATTTCTACTTACTTTGGTGTGTGTGTGTGGTTATTGTTTTGATTTGTTGACCGTGTTAATTTGCCGTTGAGAGCAGAGGGAAACGTGGTCAGGCGTTTTGGATGTGAGGTGTGTTCTTTTGGTAGCAGGAGGATTTGAATGCTGTGATCCAGGCTCTGTTAAAGGAGGGTGTAAAAGGGGGAAGCTCATCTTTCAGCCACTTTGATCTGCTCTTTGTAATGACTACTGCATATACCGTGTGATGGCTTAGAGGCATCCCTGGATTCTGGAAAGTTATTATAGAGATAACGAGCTTTATTTGTTTTGAAATATTTATTCCTGGAAAGTATTTCAACTCCCGTTTTTACCATGAGGAAATTACATAAAACAAAAGAATAAGCTACTTTGATTTCTAATCATTTGTGTTGTGTTGTGTTGTGTTGTGTGTTGTGTTGTGTTGTGTTGTGATGTGTTGTGTTGCGTTGCGTTGTGTTGCGTTTTGTGTTGTGTTGTGTTGCGTTGTGTGTTGTGTTGTGATGTGATGTGATGTGTTGCGTTGCGTTGCGTTGCGTTGCGTTGCGTTGCGTGTTGTGTTGTGTTGTGATGTGTTGTGTTGTGTTGTGTTGTGTTGTGTTGTGTTGTGTTGTGTCGTGATGTGATGTGATGTGATGTGATGTGATGTGATGTGATGTGTTGTGTTGTGTTGTGTTGTGTTGTGTTGTGTTGCGTTGTGTTGCGTTGTGTTACATCGTGTTGTGTCGTGAATTAGATGCCTCTAACAGGAGGCTACTGGCTGATTTTCCTAATCCTCTTCACTCCTGCTGAGACGTGGGGAGCAATGACTTTTCATTCTTTCAGCCTGTCTTTTTTCTCCACCTCTGTCAGCCCAGTCTCCTCAAGCTCTGTAACTGCTGTCCTCTGTGCTCCAGCATGTTCTACGACATCAGATTAATGTTTGAAAAAAAAACAGAAACCTGCTCTTGTGTTATGATTGGAGTGGTAAAAGTGCTAATTGTCTGGAAGCTATTTTTGGTGCAGTGGGACCTTCCAAATCCTCACCTTCCTTTCAGAGTAATCCTGAACGGAGAACACTCGTTGCCCTCCCTACACCCCTCTTTCATTCCACCCCCATTTCTCCCTCACTCTCTTCATCTCTCTCTCTCTCTCACTCTGCAGGCTGCTGCTTTGTCAGTCTCAGCTGTATGAGCGTGTGTGTGTGTGTGTGTGTGTGTGTGTGTGGAGAGCATGTGAATGGGTTAGCACAGTGTATTCACATACCTTGTGATCTCTCACACTGCGCAGTGAATAACATAAGCCTCACATATAGACTGTGTAGTGACTAACATATAGACCATGTGTTTCTCTGTGCAGTGACTAACATATAGACCATGTGTTTCTCTGTGCAGTGACTAACATATAGACCATGTGTTTCTCTGTGTAGTGACTAACATATAGACCATGTGTTTCTCTGTGCAGTGACTAACATATAGACCATGTGTTTCTCTGTGCAGTGACTAACATATAGACCATGTGTTTCTCTGTGCAGTGACTAACATATAGACCATGTGTTTCTCTGTGCAGTGACTAACATATAGACCATGTGTTTCTCTGTGTAGTGACTAACATATAGACCATGTGTTTCTCTGTGCAGTGACTAACATATAGACCATGTGTTTCTCTGTGTAGTGACTAACATATAGACCATGTGTTTCTCTGTGCAGTGACTAACATATAGACCATGTGTTTCTCTGTGCAGTGACTAACATATAGACCATGTGTTTCTCTGTGCAGTGACTAATATATAGACCATGTGTTTCTCTGTGCAGTGACTAACATATAGACTGTGTGTTTTTCTCTCTCTGTGCAGTGACTAACATATAGACTGTGATTGACCTGTTTTCCTGATTGACCTGTTTAGTCTGTGTTCCAGATTTTAGTCTCTAATCCATGCATCCAATCCCAGGGACCAATGCCCAGACTGGTCGGTGTTGGAAGACGTCTCGGATTTCTTTGTTTGGACGATATTTTACCATCGACACTAAATGCCTGCTCTGGTCTATATGTGTAACATGCTTATGTGCCGTGCGTCGCTAATTACTGCTCCTATTTAAAGAGCGTTCCCTTAGCCCGGGTCTGTCACCCACCCCCATCACATGAATACTCTTCACACACACACACACACACACACTGTTCACAGTATTGTACAGCACTGCCCCTGTATATGCTGTAGTTTTTATGTCACTTGGTACCTGTATATGCTGTAGTTTTTATGTCACTTGGTAGCTGGTATCTATATAATGCCCCTGATTTTACTCCAAATTAGCACACCAGTGTGAATTCATATAAACTGAATCTCAACTGACCGGAATAGAAATATCTCATGGGCCCTCCCCTTTAAAATCCTGCCCCTCCCCTCTATCGAATGGCCCCTCCCCCTTTAACCCTGTTCTCTCCTGTGTCTACTCTCCTGTGAGACAGAGTGACCTCATGTGCTCTGTTCAGACTGGTGAATTCTGCTGCCATCTCAACTTTCAAAGCAGTCAATTCAAGAGTATAAGAAAACACACACACACACACACATACATTTGCTCTGCCCTAAAAGGCGAGAACACATTTCTGGGAAAATGTTCTTTGGAGCTCCTGGTTAGTAACCTCACAGTCCTGTTGCCGTGGCAATCCACCCGACAGACTAACTCAACATTGAGGTCTGACTGCTTGTGTATTGTCATCTGCCTCCACACATGCTCCAAATATTGGAGGTAAATAAACCTGAGATTGGAATCTGCATTGAAAGAGTTGTCAGAGACAAAAAAGATCATGTCTATTAGTTTCCGACAAAACTTTCTGGTGTCCTCAGGTGTGTAAGGCGTTGAGGTAATGAAGAGGTTTAGAGAGCGAGTATACACACCAGGCTGTGTGAGGGAAACTGAGCCGACATTTTACAGCATAGAGAAGACAGTATAATGATATAATGTATAAAGTATAATGATATTACCAACATGGAAGTGAATCATAAGGGGTGTGTGTGTGTATCTGTATCTATATCTCCCTCTCATACACACACACACATATATATATGTGTGTGTGTGTGTGTGTGTGTGTGTGTGTGTGAAATGACAGGTGAAGAGTATTAATATAGTTATATGTAGCACACTCGTGATAGCTCTCTGTAGTTAGCTCTCTTTGACCACACAGTCATTTGTGTTGAGAAAACATTCAGTATACTGTTGAGTGTGTGCGAGTGTGTGAATGTGAATGATTTTAGATGTGCAAGTATTTCTGCTGTTCTGAGCCAAATGCACATCTGTGTTCATCCTCTCTCTCTCTCTCTCTCTCTCTCTCTGTCTCTCTGTCTCTCTCTGTGTGTAGCGCAGTGATCAGTCCTAACGCTCCTGAGCCGTCTTTGCTCTGACATTAGCGTTATTAGCGTTATTAGCATTATTAGCATTATTAGCGTTAGCTCTCTAACAGAGCCCTCCTGAGTTCAGCTGTGCACTACATGTGGAGCATCCTGCCGCGGGGAAGGGTTGTCACGCTGACCTGTAACACACCTTTTTAAGCTTCATCTTCTGCTGGGCTGGCTCTGATCGGCTGTCAGCCCATGGGCCTGACTGAGAGAGCCTGGTGGAGGTTTATGGGTAAACTGTGGGAGGAGCCTGTGGAATCTGACAGGTCAGGTTTCTTAAGGATCAAATCAGGATTCTGAAGGCAGAGGCACCAACATTAGTTTATCAGAGAATTTTTTTAAACAGTGCGCTCTTATGAGAAGCATGGGTGTTAGTAAATGGGTTTTGGTTGAGAGTTTGAGATTAGGGCTTGGATAATAATTCTGTTAATGTTCTGTAAGTGTGAGTGAAAGCCAGGTTTGGTTTTGGTTAGACTACCCTAATAAGATTTCTCTGCCTGACATGCACTGTCCAGCTATGAGTCACCATAAAATACTGTCTCTGTCTAGACCTCTCTAATGTCTTTTTTTTACCGTCTTCTCCCTATGAGACGAAGGGAAATAATGAAAACCGTATTTTCAAGACCTTGTGTGTGTTGAACTGGTCTTAGTGTGAGGAGATGTGTTTTCCTTGACTGGTACTTACAAACATAAATGGCTTTTTTTTTAAAAGGCCAATTGTTGGGTAGTCTGTTAAACAAAAGAACAAAAAAAAATCTCTTTGGGTGTTCATTTTTTTTTCTTGTTTTCTTTTTGCTTAATGACTGAGACACTGCTGGAGAATCAATGGAAGGGTGACCAGATGTCACACAGAAGCTCTAATGTACATTAGAAACGGAGGAAACCACCCCCTGGCCGTGGGAGAAAATGACAGAAGGTTCCTCTGTGGACTTTGGGCTGGTTTTTTTATGGTCCATGATCATGCATATGTCTGTGAAGACCAGGTCACCTGTCTGTCCCCACACGGCACCGTTTCGGGCTGGTTCCCCTCTGATGTCACCCTGGGCTTTGGCTCTCTGTCCTGGTGGGGTTTTTTTAGTGAAAGGTTCTGGAGACACGGTTCTGGTCCTTGTGGACTCAGCCTTCAGCAGAACCTGAGAGATAAGACGTCCTGCTTTTGTTATCATCTCTGCCTTTCACCAGTGGGAGGCTCTGGTGAGAGAGCGGCGGTCCCTGGGCGGAGTCCGTTCTCTGTGTGGAGAAGGGGAGAGAAATGCCTACGAGAGTCCAAAGAGAGAAGAAAAAAACATTCAGCTGTCTTTCCGTGAGGTGTGAAATAACATGTTGTCGTTTTATGTTGGCAGATATTTGAGTTTCGAATCACTGCCGTGGGATTTGGGGGCTTCTTTTGTTGTTGTCGTTGTTGTTGTTTTTTCACTGTTTTTTGTTTGATTTTATTTGTGTCCTTTCGCTTCATTTTGCTCGTGTCATTTAGTTCACTAGTTTCACCTCGTTTAACAGGCGCAAGGTAAGAAACCTAGCTTCGCGGGTGTCGGAATCCGGGCTGCTTTCAGCTGCACCAGTAATTATACCTCCTTTCTCCTGCTCAGGCAATGGGAGAGGCAGAAATTAGCCTCAGTAATAGCGTAGCAGCCAGGCTCTCACCGCGAACAGTGTGGGCAGAGTGAGAACAGTTACTCATAGGGAGAACTTTTTTTTTCTTTTTTTAACAGAGAGGAGTGTTTCACTGGCTGATGTTTTAAAGATTCAGCCTTAAAGCCTTAAAAGGGGATTTATGCAAATGAGGTCCCTCGTCCGTCACTTCTCCTCCCTTTAAACTCTTCATTTTACCCACAGTCCTTTGCTCACAGGGCCTCTAATTGACTCCCTGCTGTAATGAAGCTGTTTGACCAGGGAGCAAAAAACCTCTCCGTACGGGCTCTGCCGCCGTCGCGGTCGGGGAACGCTGGAGAGACAGAGAGGGAAAGTTTCTCGTTGTCAGTGCTGCCTCTTTGATATCTGAAATGTTCTGTTTTGGGGGGGGGGGGGGGGGGGGGGTTGGTGTTTTTTTGACTCCCACCCACTTCCCGTGTGAAGTGATTCATAAAACCAGAGAGTGTGCCCCCGTGATTAGATGAAATTTCTTCATTAAACCAAATGCAGAATCGCAGAAAGACGGTTCTGTAAAGACAGAGTCATCTCCAGTCTCTTCCAGTCAGACGCTGTTCTTGGAAACACAGTTTGTTGTCTTTTCAGATATTTAACAACTCGCTGTAGCCATCTGCATGATAGTCTTGGTACATGGGCTGCGTGAAAGGCCGGTGTTTTATTCATTAAAATGAAAGAGCAGGTTTTGCAGGTTTGGATATCAGCATGTGGTTAACAGGTTCTCTCCAGTGACCTGCCGGTTTTTCTTTTTTATTAAGTGTGAATCCATTTGGGTCACTGATGCCCTTCACAGTTCGGCACCAAACATGTCCGCTGGGTCTGACCCAGCGCTGACACCAGGAAAATCTCACATCACAGCCGTCTACCACACACCCAGTTTACATCATCTCAACTCATGTGTCATAACTCTCATGTCTGTACTGCGTTTAAAAAAAAAAAAAAAAACTACAGCAAAAAAATGTCTTCTCAAAATCTATACATTTTTTTATATAAGTCTCCAACCAGCCGAAAGTCCCTTTCCAGGTTTGTAATATGTCTGATCAGACATCTGACGTGGTCCAATCAGAATTAATTTTTTTTATTGTGAACCAATTACAGATGAAATAAGAGCCCAGTGTCCTCCAGTTTCTTAACTGTTACTTTCATGAAAAGAAAGAAAAGAAAAAACTGAAACGTGATAGAATACAGAAGGAAGAAAGAGCAGACACAGCACTGAAATGATCGGCCGAAGAAAAGGTGAAGTTTCTCCTGATTTCTCACCCTGTGGCTGTCATGGAGACGGGCTCAGAAGGTGACGGGATCTCCTCTGGTCAATGTTTCATAACGCTGAACACCCCACTGCCGTCCTGGTCAGGCAGCGCACAGAGCAGACGGCCGAGAGTGATCACATTCTCCTCTCTGTCTGCTCTCTGTCTCCTCCTCCTCCAGTACAGGACTCTGAAATGAATCTTTTACTCTCTTTACTGTCTGAACCTTGCTTCGTCGTTAAAACAATTCGCGGTGCGGAGCTGAGCTGGTGCGTTAGCCGTCAGGGGCGGCAGGACCTGGCTGTGTGAGAGAGAGTCTGGGCAGGGATTTGCTGGTGAGCCCCAGGTCGTGTGTTAATGGTGCGGTGTGTGTTAGGAGAGCGTGGTGGAGAGGACACGCTCACTAACATATCCCTGATGTAAGAGCCATGTAAGAGCTCCCTCAATCAGACCATGAAATCTCTGTCTGTAGTCCTGAGAGCCGCTCTCTCACTGCCTCTGACTTTCACTGTCACATCTCCAACTGGTTTTGACATGACAGCTTCAAATACAAACCAAAGAGTTTACACGGCTGTAAGTACATATAACAGGTTTCTGCTAATCACGTCTAGCTTGCTACATGTCAGAAATATCCGTGTGTGTGTCTCTATCTATCTATCTATCTATCTATCTATCTATCTATCTATCTATCTATCTGTCTGTCTATCTGTCTGTCTATCTCTCTCTCGCTCTCTCTTCTTCTCTCACTGTCACACAATGCAGTCGGTCTTTAATAAAGTGCAGGGGGTGGGAAGGGGTTAGTCCACCACACACATCTGACATGAGGAAAGCAACACTGAGATGTGATGAGAAGCTAAAAAGAGTTTTTGTGTTTAGAGATCTTATCACAGCAGAAAAGTGTGAGAAAATGAGGGTGGATTCCACGTCACATATCAGCAGCAGTGCCAGGAACAGCCAAATCATTTCAGGGAGAGGAAAAAACAGAAAAACAAAAAAATGTTTTAGGCCCATTTTGCTGCAGGTCATATGACAAAGTGTGAAAACTCACAGTTGGGTTTGCCAGTCTGTGAGTGGTGTTTTAAAAAACTCACTGGAGCTGGAGGGAGAGAGATGGAAAGAGGTTGAGAGAGTGGAACATCAGAGAGAGCAGAGTATTCCTTTGCCCAAAAACACACTTTAGCCTTCTGAACTGTTCCAAAACTAACAGTGTTTTTTCAAATCTCAGTGAACAGATTTCACAAAACCAACAACCCCCCCCCCCAACCCCCCACAGTAAGTAACCCACGGTAACCAACACCACACAAGCCCTCTATTTGCTCCTCAAGACATCTTAATATACACCCTCAAAAAATGGTTTGTTTGTGTCAGTGTACTTTAGTAGAACCGATCTGTCTGTCTGTCTTCTCTCCTGCCTGCGCTCAGGCGTGGTGGCAATTTAGTCTGTTTTCCAAGGCATTCTCAGAAGTTGTATTGAGTGTGCGCTAATGTCTGATTGGCCGTGGGGGGGGGGTCGTGGAGGGTTGAGGAGGAGGTGTAATCTGTCGTCCGCCCGCGTGCCTTTCATTCTCCCCTCGCGGAGAGAGGGAGGAAAAGAACTCTTACAACCAGCTCATCCCAGTCGACCGCTTTCAGGGGTTTGTGTGGCAACAGCGCGGACCCCTCCCTCGGTTCTGCAACAGCGCGGACCCCTCCCTCGGTTCTGCTCCTCTCGAGAATTCATCTGGATGTGTCAGGTGCAGGGGGGTTCAGAAGAGACACTTCACACTTTTTAAGGGGGGAATTTGATTCGCCAGCTCTTCAACATAGAAGGAGTGATGCTTCAGTTTTACTGCACACAGCATCTGTGGTGTTTTTGGAATAATATAATTGCATGTAATGGAAGCGTGCCAGGAATTTTGAATATTTTGATTCATGTTCAAATAGCACTATTATAAATATCAGCAGTTTGTTGCAACACACACACACACACACATACACACACGCGCACACACACACACACGCACACGCACACGCACACATACACATACACACACGCACACACACACGCGCACACACATACATACACACACATACACACACACACGCGCACACACACACACGCGCGCGCACACACACTCACACATACGTCTCTGTTTGTCTCTCAATCTTCCTTGTGTTATTATGTTCGTTGTCAACGTGCCACTGAAAGCAACGCTGAGAAGAAGCTTTTATCCTTCCGCTCGTCGGGCGCCTTTAATAAAAAATCACACTTTCAGTTAGGAGGGAAAATATCCATGAAATATATATCATGTACAAAGCTACTTGACTCTGTTTAAAAAAAAAAAAAAAAACAGACCACATTTTCCTTTCACGGGTCGAGGGATCGTGATTATGGTATCAGCCGGAGAGATCTTCACCACTAAATCTCTTCTCCTTGCATGCAGACGGAGTCACAAATGGAAACCACTCTCCGCTGAATAAATTTCACCGTTCCCAGTGCTACGTTCCCGTTTGGAATCTGCCACACACTCTCCCGCGCCAAGAGTCACGGTAACCTTGGAGGAACATAACAACAATCAAATGCCCTGGTGCCCCCCCCCCCCCCCAAACACACGAGAGTTTATCATAGAAAGCACAAAAGAAGTGTTAATTAACACTGCCAGCACACACAGCACAGCCCATGAATCCACCCACAGCCCCGTCTGCATCAGTAAAGCAGGCTTCAGATCCCTTCAAATCCTGGACAATAAACTGAGCTTTGACCAACACATCACTGACATCCACAAACAGAGACTCTATGCCATCCGCAAACTCAAAGCACTGTCTGTCACCCCCCACCTTCTGTTACTGCTTTACAAAAGAATAACCCATTCAACCCACTCTTCCCCCTGCTTCTTCAACATACTGACTGCCTCCAACAGACAAACACACTCAGACGCATCACACACAGTGACTGCCTCCAACAGACAGACACACTCAGACGCATCACACACAGTGACTGCCTCCAACAGACAAACACACTCAGACGCATCACACACAGTGCCTCCTACAGACAAACACACTCAGACGCATCACACACAGTGACTGCCTCCTACAGACAAACACACTCAGACGCATCACACACAGTGCCTGCCTCCTACAGTCAAACACACTCAGACGCATCACACACAGTGCCTGCCTCCTACAGTCAAACACACTCAGACGCATCACACACAGTGACTGCCTCCAACAGACAAACACACTCAGATGCATCACACACAGTGACTCCAACAGACAAACACACTCAGACGCATCACACACAGTGCCTCCTACAGACAAACACACTCAGACGCATCACACACAGTGCCTGCCTCCAACAGACAAACACACTCAGATGCATCACACACAGTGACTCCAACAGACAAACACACTCAGACGCATCACACACAGTGCCTCCTACAGACAAACACACTCAGACGCATCACACACAGTGACTGTCTCCAACAGACAAACACACTCAGACGCATCACACACAGTGCCTGCCTCCAACAGACAAACACACTCAGACGCATCACACACAGTGCCTGCCTCCAACAGACAAACACACTCAGACGCATTACACACAGTGACTGCCTCCAACAGACAACACACTCAGACGCATCACACACGGTGACTGCCTCCAACAGACAAACACACTCAGACGCATCACACACAGCGCCTCCTGCAGACAAACACACTCAGACGCATCACACACAGTGCCTCCAAAATGATTGGCTTCCCCACACCCAACCTCTCAGCGAAGCTATGTTTCTGTTAACGTATTTATCTATGTACCTATGTAACGTAGGTGTTTCTGTGAGGCTTTGTACAGACTGTGCCAACAAACTTCCTTGAAGGACAATAAAGAATCTATCTGTCTATCTATCTATCTGTCTATCTACAGAAAACAGCTGCGGATTACCAAACACCCTACCCTCCAGTTTCACAGATAAACCAAATGAATGAATAACTAGTGACATGAATGGAGTATGAAGTGGCTCGCTCAGTGAACGGAACTCATTGTCCACAGGATTCCACCTCGTTACGGCACACGTCACGTGGGCGTTTATCATCTGACATCGGACGCTAGCTGTTTGCAGAGGAGACTGCATTTAGGTCCTCTGGATAATTTCTTCTTCCTGTTCAATGTACAAATATCATTATTGTTATCGCAAATGGATTCACATGATTTCAGCGTCTCCTGCATTAATCCGCGGCAAAGGCGTCTGCTTCCAGTCCTTAACTGCAGCTCTGCCTGACATTATGAACGAAGCTGAAACTTTTCACTTTTTCAAAGTTCTTGTTTGTTTTTTTTTCAGCAGACTGCCTCTCCCTAGGCGCAGGAACACTGAATTATGGCACGATTCTGTTTGCCTTTGTTTGTCTTGTGTGGTATGTCATTAGAGGCAAACGCCTTTTCTTTGAACCACTTTTGTTTTATGCCTCTTCAACACACAGTGAAAGCAATTTGAGAACCAATTTGTTTATGTTGTTGTGAGCGCGTCTTTATTAGCTGGCCCCAGGCTGAGCGAACTCAGACAGGTAGTGTTCAAAGCTGCTGAAGTTAGTCCTGTGTGCAGCGGTGGGTTAATGTGCCCGTGGGCCCCTAGGCTACTCTTTGCTTGACCCCCACCCCCCCTGCTTACTCATCATGCTTTACCAGAAAAAAAGTTATTTAGTGTCATGTGTGAAAGCATGCCAGGACTATTACATAGGCCCACACACACACACACACACACACACACACTCGGGGCACACTGGCATACATACACACACACACACACACACACACACACATTCAGACAGCCTTTACTATAAACAGCAATGCTACAGAAAAAAAGGCATTCAAAGCACATCTGTAAACTGGCAACAGCTTTTAGCTCTCTAAACCAACAAGTACAGCATCAGCAGCAGCGACAACACCCTGTTTTACTCAGGCAAAATCACAACATCCTCACAGGAACACGAATCGAACCACTGTACAATACTCGAATAAAACAAAGCCACAGAAATACAACATACACCACACAGCAGCAGCCAATAATAACAGCAGGAACAGGACAGCAGCACAATCATACGTATGTATTCCTACCTTTACAACTTTTTCCTCCTTGTCTTTCTAACAGAGATGTCCTTCGATGAGGCCGGTAAAACCCAGTTTGCACAGAATATCACTTTCCATGGACATCAGAGACACATGATTCAGTCTGTTTTGGCCCACTGTGGTTCTCGGTCTGTTTTGGCCCACTGTGGTTCTCGGTCTGTTTTGGCCCACTGTGGTTCTCGGTCTGTTTTGGCCCACTGTGGTTCTCGGTCTGTTTTGGCCCACTGTGGTTCTCGGTCTGTTTTGGCTCACTGTGGTTCTCGGTCTGTTTTGGCCCACTGTGGTTCTCGGTCTGTTTTGGCCCACTGTGGTTCTCGGTCTGTTTTGGCCCACTGTGGATCTCGGTCTGTTTTTAACTAGTCCCAGTTTTGAAAAAGCACACTCCTCGCTGGCATTGGTTACAGACATAAATAGTCATAAACAGTCACAGTGCTGTGTCAACATCTGGAAACTCTGACTGTAGTTTCCCTCCTCTTAGAAAGGTTGCAGCAGTGACCTTGCTGAGGTGTCCTCCTTTTCTTGAATAAATTCTCTGAACTGTCCAATTTCATCCACAAAAACTTCCTACAGATCACCTGCATATTTCTTCTGGAGATTAGCCTCTCCTGTGCGAAGATCTTGTCCAAAGATGGATGGAATAGCGCTCAAAAATCCAGATGTCTGCTGAATATCTTTGTAGGAGTGATGCCTCCGTTCCAGTTCCGCGAGGAGTTGATCTATGGCGGCGATAAAAACCTGTCGCTTTGAACTGGTCTCGGCCTGATCGGTCAGGTGTTCTCTCAGCCAACGTGCGTTTCGTTTTTGTGCTCCACAATCCTGTTTTCTTGCTGACATTTTGCCGCTGTGCAGCCCAGCAGCAGTGATGTATTATTTGAAAACCAAATTGACCTTGCGACCCTGGCCACATCTACCCAATCAGCTGCTTAATTTTTTTGTAATGTTTCTTATGGGCCAATAGGGGTCAAGTTTGGGTTTTTTTTTTTCTCTGAAGTAGATTCAAATCATTCAAAAAAATCTGGGCGGTCCGCGGCCGTTGCACACGTGGGGCCCCTGGGCCGCAGCCTAGGCCAACCTGTGCATGAATCCGTGCCTGCATGTGTATGGGAGCTTCTCTGTCCATCTGCGTATCTTCAGAACCTCGTCAGATCAGGATATTCGGAAATATTGTGGTTGACAGGAAGTGTCAGGTTTCAGACAGACAGAGGAAAGACTTGTCTTTCATACTCACGTCTTGGAGAAAGATGTCAGTTGTCTTTAATGTGTCTGGTGCATGAAAGTTATGGCTGTATCTGAGGAATGTGTGTTCAGTTTTTTAAAGTCAGTAAGAAACCTTAACCAGTCTCACCTTTCGTCACTGTAGGGATTCTGTCAGGTCAGATAAAACCACTGGAAATTTACAAGGATTTATTTATTTATGTTATCATCCTTTATCCTTGTGTATTTGACTGATGTCCGTCATGCCACTTGGTGAAAAAAGGCAGGTATTTGACTCAGTTAAACAAAGTTCTCACTGAAGACTTAACAGGAGATCCATCACTCTCTTTCCATCAGTCAAACCAAACGTGATTATTTTCATCTCCCTCACCTCCCTTTCCGTGTCCCTCCCTCTCTCCTGAACTGCCCACACATACTGCAACAAACCGCTTCTATCGCCCTCTGCACTACAAATGACTGACACACTCCAGTTCCAACAACTTATGAACTGCAAACTACTGAGACCCATCACCTCCCGAGCAACGCGCTGTGGAAACCTCTGTTTGATTATCGTGAGATATGTGCGTTGTTACGCCCGTATTCTGTTTTATATGTAACGTTGGCTTCACCGACGCTCCAGCAGTTTCAACATGAACATAAAAATATATGTGTGCTCTTCAGTCTCCGCTGATAAGAGACACTGCCAACACCGTCTCTCACATGAAAGAATCTGTTTTAGTCATAGAGCATTAGCCATTAGTGACCCAAAATAACTGATCCGGAGAGCAGAAGTTCAGCGCCGAAGATGTTTATTTCTCACTGTGTCCAGTAACTCAACATCTGACCTCCACTCAAGGACGTGGCTTTGGTTCAAAGGACAGACATCATGTCATCCAGGCTCCGCCCAAGCCCCGCGATACCCTGGATCTGGGCCAATGCACCCTGACAACACGTAACCCCAGAGTGACTTCACTGGTGACTCGCTCAGACAGTCAAAGTGCTTCCGGAAGCTTCTCCAGCTGACAACGGGCACGCTAATGGGAAACGGCAACTTCCTGCTGGAGAACCGTGCACCTGCTCTGCCGAAGTCCGCTGACGTCTGTCTGGTGTGGAGACTGTGTGTCACTGATTGACTGAAGGTGTGAGGTGACGTTAGTCACCTTGACAATCAGGTACGAGTGTTGACCAGGCTGTGAACTGCTCATTCAAAATACAAGAATTACATACTCGCACAGCCTGTCGTTAAATACTCACAGTGCCCATAATTAAACACTCACAATTCCCGTAATTAAACACACATTCTACCTGGAATTAATCAGCGTGGACGTGACTAAATGTTGACGCTGCCCGTTATTAAAAGTCATCCTGAAAAATCATGAAAGCAACATGTGGCTCCTGAGGAATGAAATGTCAAACGAGAAAAAAGATTTGAAATGTGTTAAACAAACAGAGACTGCGTGAATGCTGTTGACCTAAGCTACCCACAGTCAATAAGACCTCACACTGACCAATACTGCTGTTAAAAGACAAATCACACTTATAGAATAGTCATTCTAATATAACACAGTTAGTTCAGCAATTTATATCAATTAAGCCAGAGTTCCAAAGCTTGCCATATAATTTCTTGACATGAGAAACGATTTTAGATTTTCATACCTAAATGAAGGGCCTTTGTGAAGCAGGTGAACATGATAGGGGAAAAGGCCTTTTCAGCTGTGAAAACTTCATTTCTGTGCCTTTGTAAAAATTTAAAAGAAACCGATTCAGAAGTTATGTTGATTTGAACACTCTCAGGTGTAAGATGATACACTGACCTGGTGACAAAAGCTGTCAGTTTGGGTAAGTTCTGAGTTTTCTGTCTTTCCATGATGGAGACACATATGGAAAATGCCATTCACATGAGTGTGTCAACAAAAACAACATCATCTGCAGTTGATTAGCCGACATGGAAGTTCTCCCACACACTGCTCCTGATGACCTAAACAACGTTTGTGATTTTGTTGAGCCAAAGACAAACTGTTTAATTTTGCATGTCTCTGAAATGTAAAATCCATCAGAAAAATGACGGGAACTTGTTTGATGTGTTTTGAAATGTGTGGCTGTTCAAGAGAAAACGCTTGTGTTGGAGAGGAAAAAGTGAATCATGCCCAAGTCAGAGTTTCAGAGAAGTGTTCCTAATGTATGTTCCTTGATGCTTTGATAATGACCAGCGGAGATTCATTCATGTTTGATTGGTTTAATGGAGATCAGATACATCATGCATCACTTAGAGTGGATGGGTTAGAAAAACGTGTTGATTTACATTTTTCATACATCCCAGAGGGAGCATGGAAAACATGTCTCTTCACATGTTTGTTCTCTCTCTCTCTCTCTCTCTCTCTCTCTCTCTGTCCCTCCCTTTCCCCCCCTCCCCCTCCCTCTCTCTCTTCCCTCTCTCTCTCTCTCTCTCTTTCTATCTCTCTCCCTGTCTCTCTCTCTGTCTCTCTCTTTCTCTCTCTCTCTCTGTCTCTCTCTCAAAGACTCACACACACACACACACACACACACCACACACCACACACACACACGCACACAGATAAGCACGTAAGAAGTAAAGATAAGATCATTTCTCGTCTATCCAGGCTTTGGCACTGTATTCTCCAGCCCATCTATCAGGTGACATGTGAAGGATGATGCAGTCACTCAATCTGTCAGAGCAGAGACATGAGCAGGCACATTTGCTGGACGTCATTCAAATGGAGCCTTCATTACCATGTAACAACTTATATCTTGTCAAAAAAAGACCCACAGGACAAAGAGAGGTAACAGATTGTTTTGGAATGTTCCAGAGAGGTGACGATGTTAGTATCTGTCAGTAAATCATCGTCTCAACCGTCTAATGATTCGACGATTTAGACGTTAAAGATTACAGCAATACAATGGTGCCTTGCTGCTAACACCAGGACGCAGCCCTGCTTGACGCCATAGGAGACCGGCTCAGAACGGCTCAGATTTCTCTCCATTGTTCTGGACTCTTGTCTGCATGCCATCGTGGAACTGCTTCACCAGGAAGATGAACTTTTGTGGTCATCCTTACTTGGCGATGATCTTCCACAGACCTTCTGTACTGACAGTATCAAAGGCCTTGGTCTGGTTGACATAGGTCAGTGTTCTGCTCCTGACACTTCCCTTGCTTCAGTTGCCTGGCAGCAAATGCCATGTCAACTGTACTGCGCTCTTTCCAGAAACCACACTGGCCTCCTGGCATGAATCCCTGGTCAAGGTGTGTTGTCAGACGGTTCAGCAGGATCCTAGCAAGTATCTTGCTTGCAATTGAGAGCAAGGATATACCTCGATGGTTGCCTGGCGATTCCCCTTTCGTTTGTATAGGTGTATGATGGAAGCATCTTTGAACTCCTGGGGGATGGTTTCCTGATGCCACATAAGTTTAAACAGCTGGTGGAGCTTCTCAGTCAGGGCCGAACCTCCTTCATTGTAGACCTCAGCAGGAATGGATTCAGCTGACGGATCAGTCCTGGCACCAACACTCTTCAGCCTGATATTTTCTGCAATGCTGACAGACGCCTTCAGAGATGGTGACGTTGGACTCTGCTTCAAATACCGCAAGCTATTTAACCTCAGGAGGCTTCAAGCAAAAACCAAGGTTATGACTTATATCATCAGAGACTTTCTCTTTGCTGATGACTGCGCCCTCAACGCTGGCTCTGAAGCAGATATGCAACACAGC
Organism: Chanos chanos; assembly: GCF_902362185.1. Taxonomy (NCBI): domain Eukaryota; kingdom Metazoa; phylum Chordata; class Actinopteri; order Gonorynchiformes; family Chanidae; genus Chanos; species Chanos chanos. The sequence goes on along the minus strand of NC_044508.1, from coordinate 1,083,807 downwards.
GTTGGCAGACTAATTGCCAATGTCTGGAACAGAGGAGGCATTAGTCCACAGGCCAAGCTGCAGGTGTACAGGGCAGTGGTGCTGCCGACGCTGCTGCGTGCCCGCGAGACGCGGACAGTGTACCACCGCCATGCCAAGGAGCCGAACCACTTCCACACAACGTGACTCAGGAAAATGGCGAGACAGGATTCCAGACACTGAGGTGCTCACTCGAGCAGACTTTTCCAGCATTCCAGACACTGAGGTGCTCACTCGAGCAGACTTTTCCAGCATTCCAGACACTGAGGTGCTCACTTGAGCAGACTTTTCCAGCATTCCAGACACTGAGGTGCTCACTTGAGCAGACTTTTCCAGCATTCCAGACACTGAGGTGCTCACTTGAGCAGACTTTTCCAGCATCTACACCATCCTGATGCAGTCACAGCTGCGCTGGGCAGGACATGGAACTCGCATGCCAGACCATCAGCTGACAAAAAGATTCCTCTATGGCAAACTACAGCATGGCGAGAGATCCCAGGCAGATCCCGACAGAAAAAACACATTACAGACACCCTGAGGACAACAACCCTGACTCCTGGGAACAGACTGCCATGGAGCGAGCCAGATGGCGTTCTGTTGTTCATAAAGGCACCAAGGTTTGCGAGGCCAACCGGACTCTTGCAGCAGAGCAGAGGAGGCAAGCAGGGAAAGCAAGAGCCAGCAGTCCCCCTCATCCACTGACCTACGTGCCCACATACTGTCTGTGCTTCAGTCAGCCTCATCAGTCATCTGTGTACCCATAGCTAGTCCTGTCCCCCAAAAACCCCTGGATGAATACAGTGGTCTTCGTCAAAATCGACGGACAAACACTCACTCGCTCCCAACACCTGTACGTCAGACTGTGGAACAAAGATTTTTTTTATCACCGTGGAGCAAAACATCTCTGTGTCACCATGGTAAAACATCTCTGCATCACCATGGTAAATCATCTCTGTATCACCATGGTAAAACACCAGTCTATTACCACGGTAAAACATCTCTGTATCGCCATGGTAAAACACCAGTCTATTACCACGGTAAAACATCTCTGTATTACCATGGTGAAACACCAGTCTGTTACCATGGTAAAACATCTCTGTATTGCCATGGTGAAACACCAGTCTATTACCATGGTAAATCATCTCTGTATTACCATGGTGTAACACCAGTCTATTACCAGGGTAAATCATCTCTGGGTTACCATGGTAAAACACCAGTCTATTACCATGGTAAATCATGTCTGTGTTACCATGGTAAAACTTTCTCAGAGTATTCTCTTCATTTCCTCATTTCTTCATCTCCTCATCTCTTCATTCTCTTGAGGAACACGATTCCTTTTGGTGAGACATCTAAAACACTTTCTTTTTGACATGTTAATGAGAACGAGAAGCATTTGACAGCTCACAGGTTTTTGTGTGTGTGGTGAACAAAAGAGCAGCATGTTAACTGACCAAAAACACTTCAGTAAAACCGAATAAAGTAAAACTCAATCTTTTGATGTTAGTTCTAGAAGAGACGTGACTCCTCTCAATGATAACAGACCACAATCCGAAGTCCCAAGGCACCGTCTCTAAATTCCGCCGCTCTGACAATGCGTAGAGCCTTATTCATATGCAAATGCGCCTCAGGCCGCCTGAGTGGGCGGACCCTTATTCCTTTGAAGGACTTGGCAGGTGGATTGGATTAGTCAGAAAGTCAGTCAGGGCTATTTATGGCGCTCAGTCGCCCGTAGGAACACAGTGGGAGGTTTTAAATTCAATAAATAGGTTTGTTGCTCCCGTGTGATTAATGTGAGTGAGGTATTGTTGAACCTACTCCGCACGGCGCTGATATATTAGAGGAGAAAACACTCCAGCAGAGCTTCAGGTACAGTTTGTTCAGTCCAGGACACAAAGGCCACATCAGGCTTCTCCACCTGTGAGTCAGAGCCACGACCTTACGTGCCCTTCAGCGTGACACACAGGTCTTATTAGCCTTTAGCCGTCACTGATGAATAATTCTGAATTTAACGTCCAATTTCATCAAATGCCGTGTGTTTCGCGAATCTTGGGTGAATGGATCAGGAGACAGTGAGAAGAGGCTCAGCCCTGTTTGTTGGGGCTCTCTTCAACAGCTTTGTTTTCTCCACAGTTTCAGGTGCCTGTCCTAGGCAAACATGAGTGGGGTATCTCTGAAATATGGAAGCTAACACATACAGGAATTGAAATTTTTTTTTAACGAATAAACTCTCTTTTTTAAAAAGGGTGCATACCTGTAGCAGTATCAAGGACATCATACCGAGACACAACCTTTCGCCCAATTTCCAAGATCTCGCTGGTTTTCATATGAAATGCCTTCTGCAGTTTTTGATTGGCTGAAGAAAGCCTGGCCCTCTATGACAGGATCAGAGTAATTCTGCTTTCACAGTAACTCTGCATCACTCTTCCCAGGCCCCTGACTCAGTGTCAGACAGGACAGTCTGATATAGGCGGGAGTCTTCACACTGCCTACAGACTGACAGATTCAGGCGTTTGTGTCATCTTCATAACGGTTCACTGGACTGCCTCCTAAACTTCAGACTTCAGTTTCATCTATAAAAAAATACCTAATGATGAAAAATCCCTGTTTATATGGCAAACAGACAAGTCCACACTGAAGAACACTGACTAGTGAGTGTTAAAGGAAAGCCTAATGCTTCACTTGAACATTTTGATGTGTCTTACAGTCAGGCGACTGTGTGGGTGATGTAGAGCTGAGCTGTTTGTTGACATGTTTGTTGTTTTGTATTTTGTTTTTTTAGCACGAGTGTAACGTGTGTGTGAGGAAGACCAAGCTAAGACTCCCCTCTCTTTCTCTCTCTCTCTCTCTCGTTTCTGCAGTACGCAGTGTCTTAAGCAGCCAGACCCAGGATAACGCATCTGAGGAAACCCAGCTGAAACCACACTCCAAGTCTCAGGGAGGTGAGGTTTTTCTCAACAGTGGACACACCAAATTACACTTCAGTGCATCACATTGGCAGAACAGGCATCAAAGGCTCTGTCAGTGTTTACGACTGTTTTAAGGGATCAAATGGTGAATAAACTGACCAAGGGCCAGGAGGACTCTGGACATTTCTGTGGACGTCAGAGCTCAGGGGCCTCATTTATAAAACAGTCTTATACACAGATTTGATCTTAGAATGTGAGTACTGTCAAATCCACACCAGACTTCAGATTTATAAAAACAGTCTTTGATGCTGAAAAGTACTTAGCTCCATGTCAGGTCCCAACTTGGCGCTCACTCGTTTCCTTGTGGCAATGTTAGAGTGCTGCAGGTATTCAGAACCTTAAGAGCACCAACATGTCATCTGCTGCCGAATTGTGTCCTCATTATGTGATTGTGCAAGCAAGAATAAAGCTTCTTAAGTTTTATTATTATTATCATAATAATAATAATAATAATAATTATTATTATTATTATTATTATTATTATTACTGCTGTTGTTTTGGGCACCGTTTCTACTCCTGCAGTTTTCAAGATATTGATTCCATTGCAGCGGCAAAGTGCATCTGTAATGAAGGCGACAGAAGACCCAAGTGCAGAGTTCTGGAACTTTAATAAATCAGTTCAACAAATCCAGATCAGAATCCTCAGGAAAAGTCAAAAACACAAGCCAGGGTCAAAAATCTAATGGAGAGCAAACAGGAATCCATACAAACAATCCAAAATCGAAAGACAATGAGCAGGGTCAAAAAGGCAGGTAAATAGATCAAAGCACTGGAACAGAATAACAGATAGAATCACCAGTGAAACATTCAGTAGAGCAAGCTCAATACCTCACAAAGAGGTGTCTGTAACTGCAGTCCTGAAATCCCCCAGTGGTGATTCAGGTGAATTTGCTGCAGGTGTGTTAATACTCAGGAGACTCAGAATGTGGGCGTGGCTGAAAAGAGGATTGGCTGGAAGCAGGTCTGACAGCATCTACATAGAGCCTGTCCACTTCCTATTAATGCCATTGTGCCAGAATTGGCTGCAGTTCACCTAGAGGGCGCTCACGAGAGAGTCCTCAATGAGTGTGAGTGAATGGAGCTAAACGGCTAAAATAATTATTTACACCCGCTTCTACAGAAAAAAGGCCAAATTTTATTTTCGTTTTTGCAAATATAGTCAATTAAAAATCAGAATTGAAAGGAAAAAAATATCATTGTTCTTTCATTTTTAGTACAGGGAGGCAATTTTGCCCATAAAATGCTAGCATTCTGCTCACGTATGCTGATTAGCCAGTTAAGGATCTACAACTGATTGCGACAGGACGTCCTCCCTCGATGGCACCCGGAGTCTTCGGAAGTTTTTGAAATGAATTGGAATGAAAATCTAAAGAACCAGGCGATCTTTGTGTTTGACAGTTAAAAGTAGATCTGGCTAATGTAATAGTATGCTTGCTAACTAGTCATGGTGGCGATTGCCATAAAGTGCCAGAATGGTGAATGCCGTAAAGTGGCTTGTGGTGTGTGACTTCACGAATACTTACAGACAGGTATTTTACTGCAATTGAAAAAAACGCAAAAAAAAATCTAATAATGGTACTATACCTATTGTCTCAACCCCTTATATTGAAAACATAATTGCACAACTTTTCTTTTTTAGTCCATTAAAGTTACATTTTTAGGGGTACAGCTCCATAGGCCCCCATTCATTCTGCTGTACTTACTCCCAAGTGCCCCATGAAACAGGAAGATCTGAGAGTGGAAGTTCTCTCCTATTTAGAAATTCTCTGGCAGCAGCAACAGGTCCGTCCTAATGCTTAGTAGCGTGCTTGTACACAGCTAATTGATTGGTCCACTCATTTTTTTCTTTTAATTGCCATGTTTATTTTCCGTGTTTAAAATGAATAGAGGGAAGTTCTAGGTCTGTAGTGGTACAACGAGGGTCTGAACACAGCCGCAGTCGATAGTTGGATTCCATGGTCTTTTGCTCCGCAAAGCGAAACTGGTGCTGCAGCGAAATCACTCACATTTTCTGTCAGAAATGCATCTCCAGTTAGTAGTACTAGTAGTAGAAGGCAGTGAGAAGAAGGCAGTTGATTCAGATGTTATTGCAACAGGTAAGAATGTTATGGGTTCTTTGCATATGACATCACAAAGCGGCGTGCTTTCCAGATGGAGGGCAGGCCACTGGAGGCAGGTTCTGAGGCAAGTTTGCAACGATCACCAACACTGCAGAAATGCCTGTGGTTTGCGTTGTTTACGGTTGTTCCAACCGATCCCATCAAATCGGGGGAAAAACAAGGATGCATACGTGTAGCAGTGTCAAGTCCTGAAAATAGTAGTACACAAAGGGGAGAAGTTAAAAAAAATCACTGAGAAACAGCGGCAGACATGGATCAAAAACCACTGTCTTAAGTCTGGTGGAGCAGAGTCTGACAATGCTCGTGTATGCAGGGACTGCTTTGTGAAAGGTAATGCTAAAGTCACTTTGCTACCTACATAGCTAGCTACAACTGACAAAAAATACAGACCAGGGTGGTGATATCGCAGGACACATAGCTAGCTATATCTATGATATTATCACATTGTGGTGTATGTTCTGCAGCCAGTGTTTCGCAGTTTTAGTTAGCTAGCTAGATAGCTACCAGGAGATGTAGCTAGCGATGCTTCCTGCGATATCACCACCCTAGTCTGTATTTTTTGTCAGTGTTTTTGTTTTTGTCTTTGTTTTTATGTGAGAGATAGCTACCTAGCTAACTACTGAGAGATTTGATTTTAGTGATGCTAGCTAGCTATCACCATACACTAACAGTTTCTAAACAATGCAAAGCCACTGTTAACACGCTTTGCTGTCAGCGTTGGGTGATTGTTCTGTAGTCTTTCAGTATTCATTAACAAGATATCACTTTGCTATTTATTTTATTTAGGCTGCCTGAGTGCTGTCAAAGATGTAGACTCTACAGAGTGGACTCCTACGGCTCCTCTTGGTTATCAGCGAGGTAAAGCAGTGACTGAGGCATCGCGTCCGCGAGAGGAAAGCGCCTGATGCTGCACCATGTTGCCGGAAGATGTGAAAAGAACGCTGTTTCATTCTATACTTTCACTCTCAGTTTTCTGAAGTGTCAACAAGAAGCCAAAAAATGTATGTTGTATGCTTTTTACTTTTATGCAATCTTCATAAATAATAAATATACATGCTTACTTAAAAGATACAGAAATGTCAGTTGTGTGTTTGTCCTTAGTGACGTGAAAATGTCGGTCATTTGTAATTTTCGATTGCCTCCACACCAAACAAATTGGTCAAGTTGTGGGAAAAATCGCTTTTCTTCATTTTGTACGGATCACATCCAATATGTGCTTCATTTTATCTGTCATTGCCTGCTGCGTGCAGGTTCATCCAACCCTTTTATGGACTCACCTTCCACCGTTTCCAATTCGCACTGTGTATAGATTCTTCACCTCCTGCCCTCTGTCTGAATTTCGTGTGTCATAATGGTTGCAACAAAAGCTACTGGATAAAAGTCAAACTATAAATTCACTTTTTTTCCAAAATATTTTATTCACGCACACCGTTAAATTGTGTTCTTGCAGCTCACCATTATCAAGTGGAGGATTTGGGTTTTGATTCAAGCTTCTTTATATGCTAATGACATTAACTGGGGGGTGTTTACAAGGTGGAGATCTAAAACCAGTCAGCTGCACACAGTTTCATTTGTGATGTATGGATTTCACAGTCTGAAGATCATTTGTGATTTATGGATTTCACAGTTTGAAGATCATTTGTGATGTATGGATTTCACAGTTTGAATATCATTTGTGATGTATGGACTTTACAGTCTGAAGATCATTTGCTATGTATGAATTTTACAGTCTGAAGATCATTTGTGATGTATGGATTTCACAGTTTGAAGATCATTTGTGATGTATGGATTTTACAGTTTGAAGATCATTTGTGATGTATGGATTTCACAGTCTGAAGATCATTTGTGATGTATGGATTTTACAGTTTGAAGATCATTTGTGATGTATGGATTTCACAGTTTGAAGATCATTTGTGATGTATGGATTTCACAGTTTGAAGATCATTTGTGATGTATGGATTTTACAGTTTGAAGATCATTTGTGATGTATGGATTTCACAGTTTGAAGATCATTTGTGATGTATGGATTTCACAGTTTGAAGATCATTTGTGATGTATGGATTTTGCAGTCTGAAGATCGTTTGTGATGTATGGATTTCACATCTGGGAGAGTGGCATACGCACGTTTCTTTGTGCGTATGTTCATTTTCACTGAATCACACGTTCGCACATTTCAGAAATGATCTTAGATCAAATGTAGGATGGTTTCTATACAACTTTTTCATAAACGAGGCCCAAGGACCTCCTGTCACTGCTCTCTTAAGACCCCCATAAACATTACCGTTACCCAAACACGACCATAGACATTACCATTACCCAAACAAGACCATAGATGTTACCATTACCCAAAGACGACCATAAACATTACCATCACCCAGACACGACCATAAACATTACCGTTACCCAAATACAACCATTGACATTACCATAATCCAAAGACAACCATAAACATTACCATTACCCAAATATGACCATAAACATTACCATCACACAAACACAACCATAAACATTACCATCACCCAAACACGACCATAGACATTACCGTTACCCAAACACGACCATAGATGTTACCATTACCCAAACACGACCATAAACGTTACCGTTACCCAAATATGACCATAAACATTACCATCACACAAACACAACCATAAACATTACCATCACCCAAACACGACCATAAACATTACCATCACCCAAACACGACCATAAACATTACCGTTACCCAAACACGACCATAGATGTTACCATTACCCAAACACGACCATAAACGTTACCATCACCCAAACATGACCATAAACATTATCATTACCCAAATACAACTATAAATGTTACTTTCACCCAAACACAACCTTAAATGTTACCATTACCCAAACATAACCATAAACATTACCATCACCATCACCCAAATACGACCATAAACATTACCCAAACATGACCATAAACTTTACTATCACCCAAACACAACCATAAACATTACCATCACCCAAACATAACCATAAACATTACCATCACCCAAACACGACCATAAACATTACCCAAACATGACCATAAACTTTACTATCACCCAAACACGACCATAAACATTACCATCACCCAAACACGACCATAGATGTTACCATTAACCAAACACGACCATAAACGTTACAATCACCCAAACATGACCATAAACATTATCATTACCCAAATACAACTATAAATGTTACTTTCACCCAAACACAACCTTAAATGTTACCATTACCCAAACATAACCATAAACATTACTATCACCCAAACACAACCATAAACATTACCCAAACATGACCATAAACTTTACTATCACCCAAACACGACCATAAACATTACCATCACCCAAACACGACCATAAACATTACCATCACCCAAACATAACCATAAACATTACCATCACCCAAACACGACCATAAACATTACCATCACCCAAACACGACCATAAACATTACCATCACCCAAACATGACCATAAACAATATCATTACCCAAACATGACCGTAAGTGTTCGCCATACCCAGGTATTACTTCTGACTGTCATGATGCCTTCTTGAAGTGCCCCCTGTGGAAAATGCTATGTGCTAAAAGTGGATAGCAGGACATAATGATTTTTTTCTCATCACATGCCTGATTGCACTGGGCAACAAGTCCTCCCTCAGGCCTGCATGTGCATGCATGCGTGTCAGTGTGTGTGTGTGTGTGTGTGTGTGTGTGTGTGTATGCACACACGCACACACATGCATGTGTAGTTGTATGAGCACAGGAGTGTTTGTGTGTGTGTCTCTGGGGGGTGGCATCTTTGAGTGCATTTATGCATGTTTGTGCGTTTGTGTGTGTGTGTGCGTGTGTGTGAGTGAGTGAATGCGTGTGTGTGTGCGCATGTGTGTGTGTGTGCACGTGCGTGTGCATGTGTGAGTGTGTGCGTGCACACACATGGGTGTGTGTGTGAGTGTTTGTATGCCTGTGTGTGTGTGTGTGCGTGTGCGTGTGTGTGAGAGAGAGTAGGTGTACATGTATGTATGTGTGTGTGAGTGCGTGTGTGCATGTGTGTATATGTACTGTGTGTGTGGGCACGTGCATGTGTGTATGTACTCATCATGCTGTTTTTGTGTGATGAGCAGTCATATCATATTAGGTGCTCGTGTGTTTCATTCAGAAATGACACACACATTATACCATGGTGCTGGAAGCTGTTCACAGGCATGAAAGGGCATGAGTTCCTTCCCCTCAGTGTGCGACTGGGTTCTGACGCCCCTGACAGCAGTGTGGGAAGCCCCGATGTCCTGGAGCCCAGCTAGTCCTCTGGGATGTGCACGTTTGCCACAGGCCAAACAGGAAATGTCAGTGTAGGGGGATGGGATTTAGGTCTTTCACTTACTCTGGGTTTTTTTGTTTTTTTGCTTGTTTGTCTTTGTTTTGTTTTGTTTTGTTTTTGGTTCTTTGTTTTTCCTCTTGTTTGGGGGGGGGGGGGGTGCTCATGATGATTTTTGTAAGGGGGGTGTGACATTTGCGTCTCATCTTTGTCTGGGGCCTTTGTCCTGTTTTACCCAGCCGGGCGCGCAACAGACCAGACATCTGCCTCAAAAGCTCTGAATGAAATATTTAGCTGTGAGCAGAGGAGAGAAGGGATGAAAGGATTCCTCTTTTTTTGGGTCACAGTCCTCTTTTTTCCATCACCAAGATCTTCATTTTTGACTTAAACAAAAAAAACCCTCTCTTTTCTGCCGCTCGCTGCAAAAAGGACCTTAACTCATGAATTTTTCAAACAAATGAAAACCAAGGGAAATTTCAGATTTATGTTGAATCTTTTCAGAGGTCTGTCCATCAGCGGATTCTGCTCTGTCTGTTGTGATATGACTCTGGTCCCTGATGGTCTGAAGAACTCATTGGTTTTCAGTGATTTATAACAGAATCCAGTTCACAGCAAGATTTCTCCGGGCTTAACCAGAGATGGAAGTGTTTACATGTTGATTAAGTGGTGTGTGTGTGTGTTTGTGTGTGTGTGTGTGTGTGTGAACTGCAAAGAAGCTTTCATCTGTATTTGCTCCCGTGAGAAAGTGTGACAGTATGAATGTATAAGTGTGAGAGTGTGACAGTGGGAATGTGAAAGTGTGAGAATGTGAACATGTGAGAGTGTGAAATTGTGAGAGTGTGAAAGTTTGAGAGTGTGAGAGTTTAACAGTGTGAGAGTGTAACAGTGTGACGGAGTGTGAAATTGTGAGAGTGTGAGAGTTTAACAGTGTGAGAGTATGACAGTGTGAAAGTGTGAGACAGTATGAGAGTGTGAAAGTTTGAGAGTGTGACAGTGTGAGAGTGTGACAGTGTGAGAGTGTGACAGTGTGAGAGTGTAACAGTGTGACAGAGTGTGACAGTGTGAAAGTGTGAGAGTGTGTATTTAATGAGAGACACAAAGTAGGAGTATCATATTTCTCTGTATGTTCAGTTTTGTAATAAGATAATATGACAAACCACAGCCATGAACCAAACTGAGACACAATATCAAATCACAAACCAGGTTCACATTAGCATGTAGCTGTATATTTAAAAAACCAAAAAAAACAGAGGTAGAGAACGCTGACTTTTCTTGGCTAATGAAATTTGACACTGACTGATAAATACAACGTTTAATATTTACAGACGTCAACGTCAGAGATAACAAACGTTTAAGATTTGGCCCTTCTGAAGGAGACGCTGTTAGTTGTGTGTGTGTGCTTGACTCGTCACCGGTGTGAACAGTTTACAGTCCTCCTCTTCTTCCCATCCAGCAGCCCCAGTAAAACCCTGCGGCCTGCTCCCAGTTTGTTTGGTCAGCATCTGTATTCAGCACCAGTCTGAGCAGACTACTGAATGACACAGAATGTACTAAACTGCATGACACTGACTGTGCTGTATACATATTACGATAGCTACAAAATGTAAAAATAAATAGTGGTATTTTTATAGTGACTTTTTTTTTCCTCAACTTGTGCCGAGTGGAGACCATTAAAAAAAAGTTCTCTGTTTTGTCGTGTCTGATGCACAGAAAGGCAGAGTTCCATTTGAAATTCCCTCAGTAACGGAAAGGATGGAATTCCGTTTGATGGAATGAGGACGTCACAGGGGACAAAGATGAATATTTGGAGCGATTTCCGTTCACAATCATTATTTTCCTCACTTTTCTTCGGTCTCTTGGAACGACAAGTTCATTCATCTCTGTGTGCGGTCATCAAATCTCTCAGACTCCACCTCAGTGTGCACGAACAACCACGTCTGTGTTTTTCTTTTTATTGTGTCTTTTTTGTGAACAGTTTTATACAAAAGCACAAGCTTCATGTTGTCTATTTAAGCCAAACATGTCTAAGTAAACGGTGGCACATAGAAAGATCCATAGCCAATAATGACGGTTTTCTGTACACTGTTTGATAGTGGAGCCGGAGACAGGTTTTTAAAGCTTCTGTATGTTAAAAACAGTACTGTACAGGCTGGTCCATTGGTCGGCTGTGTGATAAAAACCGACTAACAGTCCAGCAGGCATTGAGATGTCTTAAACCAGGTGAAATGACATAACTCTCTTAAACCAGGTGAAATGGCATTTCTCTCACAAACCAGGTGAGATGACGTTTCTTTTTTAAACCAGGTAAAATTGCTCTCCACATTCTGTTACAAACTCACTCCATTGAAACTCATTCCATTACAAACTCACTCCATTACAAACTCACTCCGTCGCAAACTCACTCTGTTACAAACACACTCTGTTACAAACTCACTCCATTACAAGCTCACTCCATTACAAACTCACTCCGTCGCGAACACACTCTGTTGCAAATACACTCCATCACAAACTCACTCTGTTATAAACACACACTCCATTACAAACTCACTCTGTCTGTTACTACGCAGATCTTTCATTCACACTTCACACGCAGACACACTGTGATTGTTTTGTTTTTGTGTGGTTGTTGTTGTTGTTGTTGTTTGATGGTCAGGTCTCCGGATTAATCGTCTGTCCTGTTAGAGTATAAAGGCGTTGACCCACGTCACCCCGCATACACACAAGCCCATTGAGTCTGATGATCTGTCCAAAGCCCTGTTCTCTCTTCCTAAAATAGACAGACTGACTCATAGGCACACAGAAGAGATTGTCCTGGCTTTCTCCCTCTCTACTCTCTCTCTCAGTCAGACCCTGACTGGTCACCAGTATTAATCACACACTCCTCTGTTCTACAGTCCTTCACAGCAATCCTGAACTGCCCAATAGACCAGTGTTTCTCAGCACTGCCCGCTGACATGCTCAGTGCATCTACTGTCCAATTACAGTTCCCAGTTCCAGTTTTCATCCCTGGCACCAGTCCTTGGTTCTGGTTCCCCATGTTCCCACTCTCTGCTTCAAACCAGATTTTTGTTCTCGGTCGTGGCTCTAAACTTTCAGGGCCTCGTGGACGCCCACCGCAGAGAGGCGTCGGTTGATGTTGCGGTAGCGGCAGCGTAGCAGGTCGCGGTAGGTGGAGCGGAGGTCGCGGTTAAAGAAGGCGTAGATGAAAGGATTCATGAGAGAGTTGGCGTAACCCAGCCAGAGAAGCACACGCTCCAGCCAGATCGGGACGCAGCTGCACTCCACGCCACAGATGAACGGCCTGGCCGTTGACAGGATGAAGAAGGGCAGCCAGCAGACGGAGAACACGCCCACTATCACGCCAAGCGTGGTGGCCGCTTTCTGCTCCCGCTTAAAGATCGACATGTTCTGCCGCTCGCGGCTCAGGAGCCTGGACAGAGCCGCGCACTCCTCGGCCACGCCCGGCGGCTTCAGACCTTGCATCCTAAGCGTCTCATTGGCTGCCTGCTCCAGGCGGTCACGGCGCGATAGGTCGGTGAAGCGGTGCTTGGCGCCGCTCTTGCGAGCGGCCTTGAAGATCTTGTAGTACATGAAGAGCATGACCAGCATGGGGATGTAGAAGGCCACTGCGGTGGAGTAGATGGTGTAGCCGAAGTCCTGGCTGATCAGACACACGCCCGCCGTGTGCACGTTCTTGGCCCAGCCACAGAAGGGCGGAAGAGTGATGGAGGCGGAGACCAGCCACACCCCAAAGATCATCTTGGCCATGAGCTGTCCGTTCTGGCGGGCGGGGTAGGTCAGGGGTCGTGTGATACCCAGATACCTGCAGGAGACAAACACAGGAGACGCATTATTCCGTGTGGATTATGCTGAAGCTTGGGAAGTACCAGATGGGCATAGTTTGTTTGTTTGGTTTTTTTAAGTGAAAAAATCATCTGAATTTATAAGGCAACTTACTTCACAGCTCTGCAAAATAATCCAAGTTTTGCATTTCAGTAAAGTCAACTTTTGGATGGTGGAGTATTTGTGTTGAATTAGGTCAAAATTTGAACTGCATTAGTCACATTTCATAGGGTGTAGAAATGGAATTAAAATTGGAAAAAAAGGAAGTGAATTGAGCCCCCTCCCCAAACACCCCTCTTCACAGAATGACAGTCCTCGTGCCAAAGTGTGTACTGAGGTGTGTACTAGTCCAGGGAGCAGTTGGCGTCTGTCGGTCCAGTCTCATTAGAGAGCAGATGTCAGTGGGTAAAACTATCAGAGGGGTCATGCTATGGTATTACAACAGGGGCACTAATATCAATGAACTGCTCTGGTCTCTCCAATGACAGTCTACCACTAAATCAGTCAACGCTCTCACAGAACAATCACAGCATCTCTCCTTACTGTAAGAGGCTTGATGCAGATCTCAGACACATCACCTCTTCCACTGGAGGCTTACATCAAACATGTGACGCTGTTCTCTCTCTCTCTCTCTCTCTCTTTCTCTCTGAGCACTTTCCTGCTCCCAGAGGTGTTAACGTGATGAGCTGTGGGTACATGGGCAGACCGTGAATCTGTACATGCAGAACAACACACCATGTGACCAGCTCAGAAGGCACTCCAGAAATTTCCATCAAAAATAAAAACCTCTCACTGTATATATGTGGGGTACCGCGAATCTCTAGAGAGGCGATGAGGTTGGTATCTGTCTTCACTCATCATGTTTACAGATAGATTCCATCATCATCCTATACGTCTACATCTCATCACCCTATATGTTTACATCTCATCAACCTATATGTCTACATCTCATCATCCTATATGTTTACATCTCATCACCCTATATGTTTACATCTCATCACCCTATATGTCTACATCTCATCATCCTATATGTTTACATCTCATCAACCTATATGTCTACATCTCATCAACCTATATGTCTACATCTCATCAACCTATATGTCTACATCTCATCACCCTATATGTTTACATCTCATCACCCTATATGTTTACATCTCATCAACCTATATGTCTACATCTCATCATCCTATATGTTTACATCTCATCATCCTATATGTTTACATCTCATCACCCTATATGTCTACATCTCATCATCCTATATGTCTACATCTCATCATCCTATATGTTTACATCTCATCATCCTATATGTTTACATCTCGTCATCCTATATGTTTACATCTCGTCACCCTATATGTTTACATCTCGTCACCCTATATGTTTACATCTCATCACCCTATATGTCTACATCTCATCATCCTATATGTTTACATCTCATCAACCTATATGTCTACATCTCATCATCCTATATGTTTACATCTCATCATCCTATATGTTTACATCTCATCATCCTATATGTCTACATCTCATCATCCTATATGTTTACATCTCATCATCTATATGTTTACATCTCATCATCCTATATGTCTACATCTCATCACCCTATATGTCTACATCTCATCACCCTATATGTTTACATCTCATCATCCTATATGTTTACATCTCATCATCCTATATGTTTACATCTCATCAACCTATATGTCTACATCTCATCACCCTATATGTCTACATCTCATCACCCTATATGTTTACATCTCATCACCCTATATGTTTACATCTCATCACCCTATGTTACATTTCTAATGCAGCTGTTTCTCCAGTTCTCGTTATTTTTCCTGCCATGTATTAAATAATGATAAAGAAATGCATGTCCTAACCTCATGCATTAAGCGTTAGTGTCATCTGCTTTAATGTTTGTTTGTTTGTTTGTTTGTTTGTTTGTTTAAACACTTTCATCCCACAACGCACGTCATGGAAATCTCCCACTAAGAAACCTAACTGACATAACATGACTGAGTTAACCACTGAACAAGTCTACTACTCAACACGGCACTAAAATTAGACTCTCTTCGTGGGACAGTGCTTAAGACTGTCTTTAGTGTATGAGAGATGATCTGTCTATTCTGCAAAAAGAAGTCTGTTTATTATTCTCTCAAACTCTCCAAAGAAAGGGCTTTCTTCCAGGCTTTTTCTGCTCCCTGGGGGAAGAGGGTGCCGTTTTAGAGACACTCCACTGTGCAGCTAATGGAGACCTCGCTTGGTTCCGCTGCAGCGCGTAAGCCCAGGAAACTGAACTATTTTTGTCAAAGCAAACAGAGCAATGACTTAGACACTGTCATAGCCCCGTGCTCTAAAAGCATCAAACATCTTTGGCTTTTTCTGGTTTTTGAGGAACATTGTGAAATATTTAAAATTTGAAGGGAGGACGATGTAAGTCAGTTTTATAGAACACCAGGTCGGAAATTATCGTTTCTTCAAAAAAGAAAAATAAGAGAGAGCTATGTGTCACTCTGAAGTACTCTAGAGAAATGTCAAGTGTTTAGCTGACCCTGTGTCTTTTCCATAACATTTCAAATCGATTTGAATAGAAGACTTTGAGCCAACCAGGCCAGTCTCTTTGCCGGTGAGATGCAGGCGTGGATGCAGGATGCAGCGCTGGATGGAGTCTGAGCTGCAGATCAGTGCAGGCAGGTTTGACTGGAGCTGCGCTAATGCACAGTGACATTCTGGGGCCAGTAACAATCACAGGCAAGGACAACGAAGGAAGGCTCTTTCTCTCTCTCTCTCTCCCACACTCACACACACACATACACACTAACACACACACACACACACATACACACTAACACACACACACACACACACACACTAACACACACACACACACACACTAACACACACACACATACACACTAACACACACACACACACACACACACACTAACACACACACACACACACTAACACACACACACACACACACATACACACTAACACACACACACACACACACACATACACACTAACACACACACACACACACACACTAACACACACACACATACACACTAACACACACACACACACACACACTAACACACACACACACACACTAACACACACACACACACACACATACACACTAACACACACACACACACACACACACACACTAACACACACACACACACATACACACTAACACACACACACACACACACACACACATACACATACACACTAACACACACACACACACACACACATACACACTAACACACACACACACACACACACTAACACACACACACACACACACTAACACACACACACACACTAACACACACACACACACACATACACACTAACACACACACACTAACACACACACACACACACACACACACACTAACACACACACACACACTAACACACATACACACACACATACACATAAACACACACACACACACACACATACACACTAACACACACACACACACATACACATACACATAAACACACACACACGCACACACGCTCGCACACATGCGCACACACATACACACACGTAGACACACACACACACACAGAGCTCTTACTGGTTTTATGAGGCTTGTCTAATGTTGACTCCCTGACATTACTCCAGTACTGCAACTGTTCTGTACCCTCCCCACCCCCCACCCCCCGGCCTCCAGCCTCTCCGCTGAGGTCCAGGTTAAAAGGAGGGTACAGAGTCATTTTAAGACAATCACACAGTACCCACTCTTCCCCTCACATATGCCCTGAGTGAGTCATCTGTGGGTATGGCTCCCGGCATCCCGCCCCCCCCCCCCACCCCACCCACAACCTCCCCTCAGGAGGAAAAGAAACAACAACGAAGCAGTGCGTGGTGATGTCATGGTTGCAGGGGCGGAGCCTGGCATGGGGAGGGGTGCAGTCAGGTTACTTTGAGTGTGATGGACGAACACCCAAGGCTGCTCTCCTGCTCATGGTCCACTCAGCCCAGATTACATCACAGAGGCGCTGACGACACCATACTCTCTCACAACCACACACTGTGACATTGCCGTGGGAGTTTTCTCCGTCATTTTCCTCAAGAGCTATAGTGTATGTGTGTGTGAAGGCTGACTTCATCTCCGCCCAAGCCTCCTTGATGTCCCTGCACTTTCTGGCCCTCACCGAGACGTGGATCACACCGGAGAACACGGCCACTCCCGCTGCCCTCTCCACGGCCTTTTCCTTCTCCCACACTCCCAGACCCTCGGGAAGGGGTGGGGGAACTGGCTTCCTGATCTCCCCCTCGTGGAGATTCCAAGCAACATCTCTCCCTTCTATCTCCCCAACATCGTTTGAATTTCATGCTGTTTCTGTTTATTCCCCTTATAAACTACATATGACTGTTCTCTACCGCCCCCCAGGCCCTCTGCAGTCATTCCTAGATGAACTGGACATCCTCCTCAGCACCTTCCCTGAAGATGGCACTCCCATCCTGCTGCTAGGAGACTTCAACCTTCCGAATTCTACTCAGTCTGACAGCCTACTCTCCCTCCTTCAGTCCTTTGATTTTACCCTCGTGGAGTCCACTGCAACACACAAGGGCGGTAATCAACTGGACCTGGTCTTCACAAGAGGCTGCCTAGTTCCTGATCTCACGGTCACACCGCTCCAAACCTCAGATCACTTCTTCATGTCCTTCTCTCTCTCGATCTCTCCCTCTCTGAAATCCTCAGCACCCAAGCTACCAGTCGCAGCTAGACGTAACCTTCGCACTCTCTCCTCTAGTGCCTTCTCTTCTATGGTCTGCTCCTCTCTCCCACCTGTAGAAGCCTTCTCACTTCTCCCCGTGGAAAAGAAGTCCTCTACGGTCCTCTCTGCGCTGGCCTCCACCCTGGACACCCTCTGCCCCCCAGTCACCAAACCGGCTCGCCTCTCCGCCCCCAGTCCCTGGTTGACTGATAGTATCCGTGCCGACAGAACCAAACTTCGCGTGGCTGAACGGAGATGGCGGAAATCGAGATCCTCCAACGACCTGTCCCACTACCACTCTCTTCTTTCTTCTTTCTCCTCTACCCTGTCCGCTGCCAAATCTGCCTTTTTCCACTCTAGGATCAACTCTGCCTCCTCCAACACCCGCAAACTCTTCTCCACCTTCTCCTCCCTCCTTTCTCCTCCTCCTCCTCCTCCTCCCTCATCCCTATCTGCTGATGACTTTGTCTCCTTCTTCGAGAAGAAGATCAATGACATCTGCGACTCCTTCCCCCCTCCCCCTCCCACCTCGGATCCTGCACCCTCCCCCCCTGCTATCTTCTCCTCCTTCTCCCCTCTATCTGACGCTGAAGCTCTCTTACTTATCAAATCCCATCGTCCTACTACCTGTCCTCTTGATCCCATCCCCTCCCCTCTCTTTCAGGCCATCTCGGACGACATTCTGCCCTTCATCTCGTCCTTGATCAACAGCTCCCTATCTACTGGTACGGTTCCTTCTGCCCTGAAGAGAGCACGGGTCAAGCCACTGCTCAAGAAGCCCAGCCAAGACCCTGCGGATGTCAGTAGCTACCGCCCAGTCTCTCACCTACCGTTTCTCTCCAAAACCTTGGAACGTGCTGTATATAACCAACTCTCACCATATCTTCTGCAGCACAATCTCCTGGATCAAAATCAATCCGGATTCAAAGCCGGCCACTCCACCGAGACGGCCCTTCTTGCTGTCACGGAGGAGCTCCACTTGGCCAGAGCGAAGTCTCTCAGCTCTGTCCTCATACTCCTAGACCTCTCCGCAGCATTCGACACGGTCAACCACCAGATCCTCCTCTCATCCCTTGCTGGGCTGGGCTTCGCGGGTTCTGCACTCGCATGGTTCAAGTCCTATCTGTCTGACCGCTCCTACCAGGTCTCTTGGAGGGAATCGGTCTCCTCCACCCGCACTCTACACACAGGTGTCCCACAAGGGTCAGTACTTGGTCCACTCCTCTTCTCCCTCTACACCAGATCACTTGGCCAGGTTATCTCCACCCATGGCCTCTCTTACCACTGCTACGCTGATGACACACAGCTGTTCTTCTCCTTCCCCCCCTCTGACTCCCAGGTTCAACCTCGCATCGCAGCCTGCCTAACTGACATTGCCTCCTGGAAGTCTGCTAACCATCTCAAACTTAACCCGGAGAAAACTGAGCTCCTGTTTTTTCCTGCTAAGAACTCCCCAGCGATCGACAATACAATCACCATCGAGGGATCTGCGGTGTTTCCCACCTCAGCAGCCAAAAACCTTGGCGTCACCCTCGACAACCAGCTGACATACACCGGGCACATCGCAGCAGTCACACGATCCTGCAGATTCGCCCTATACAACATCAGGAGAATCCGCCCTTTCCTCACGCAACAGGCAACCCAGCTCCTAGTCCAAGCGCTTGTCATCTCCCGCCTGGACTACTGCAACGTTCTACTGGCTGGCTTGCCGGCCTGCGCCATCAGGCCGCTCCAGCTCGTGCAGAACGCCGCTGCACGCCTAGTATTCAACCTCCCTAAGCACTCTCATGTCACTCCGCTGCTTACTGCACTACACTGGCTTCCGGTAGCAGCCCGCATCCAGTTCAAGACACTGGTGCTGGCCTACCAGGCCACAAGAGGCTCTGCCCCATCATACCTTCAGTCTCTTATAACGCCTTACACCCCAACTAGGACCCTCCGCTCCACGTCCTCCGGACAACTGACGGTCCCCTCACTCCGGGAACCCGGCAGCCGCTCCTCCCGGCCACGCCTCTTCTCTGCCATTGCCCCGAGGTGGTGGAACGACCTCCCCCATGCAGTCAAGACTGCGGAGTCTCTTACCATCTTCCGCAGGAAACTGAAAACCCACCTCTTTAGAACACACCTGTCCCCCAATGCCTAACCTCCCTTCCCCCAATGCCTAACCTCCCTTCCCTAGAGGAAAAAAAAAAAAAAAAAAAAAAAAAAAATTACCTTTGTCTTGTATTTCTGTTTGTAAAAGTATCCCAGGGGCGCAATGCGAAAGGGCAATTTGACGCTCAGTCTTATTATGATCTCTGTTGAAGGTATTAGAAATCCGACTGATGCACCAATTGTAAGTCGCTTTGGAAAAAAGCGTCTGCCAAATAACTAAATTGTAAATTGTAAATTGTGTGTGTGTGCGTGTGTGTGTGCGTGTGTGTGCGTGTGTGTGTGTGTGTGTGTGTGTGTGAGTGTTTGTGTGTATGTGTATGTGAGTGTTTGTGTGTGTCTGTGTGTGCACGAGTGTGAGTGTGGGTGTGTGGGCGTGTGTGTGCGTACGTGCGCAAATGTGAGTGAGTGTGTTTGGGTTAGTAAAGATTTCCAGAAGGAGGCCAGAGCCTTTGATACCGTACACCCAGCTCTTAAAACAGCCACACAGCCTTTTAACGGATTTGACCTCTGAGTGAACCCATCTATAGCTCGGCCTTCTTTACCATGGCTGACATTTTCAGAACAGTACAACACAGAAAAAAACATCTGCTTACATTAGAAAGCACACATCACAAAGAAGAACCAGAGGATTTTTCATCACTGGACTAAAGAAAACCTGATGAAGAGGGTGGGCTTCGAGCCAGGGCAGTGTTAAACTTATCACAGTGATGTCTCAGAACCAGGGCTCGGTCCAGACCCATTTCCAGCAGAACCTTTATCCAGTGCAGAGATGAACAGAACCTGCACGGGGTTGGCCTTCAGCCGCCCGCCGCCCAAAACTCATCATGATTACTCAGTTAATATTCTGATTTAAGTTCCCGCCTGTGTCACTTTTCCATTAAAGCTGTTCAGACACTGTTCACGGCACGCTGCGCTACACCTGCAGCATTGTGGGTATCGTCACCACCCACGGATTAAACAACCAGCCGCTCTGTTTCACTCATTCAGCTAATAATCACCCATGTGGAGCAGAGAGAGAATGCACAGTGTTTTCCTGGAGTATGAGTTGTGGCGTTCGGATAAGGAGGTACAGAGATGTTTGGATAAGGAGGCGCAGATGCATTTGGATAAGGAGGTGCAGAGACGTTCGGATAAGGAGGTGCAGTGTGATCACATAACGGGGTGATGGTGTGATTATCATGCAAGGGCATGGCTCTGTTTTGTTCCATGACATGACACGGTACTGTCACATGACCACATCATCTGTGGGATTAGATTTGATTTAGGATTATAATTTCACAATCAATGCAATATTTTAATCTGACTTGTTTTGCCCTTTTCTGTATTTAAAATGTGAACTGTTACAGAAAGAGAGAGATTTTATATAAGCACACATTTGATAGAAATGAATAAATCTGTAGCGTACACTCTGTAATCGCCCACAAATTGCCAGGATTCGAACCCAGGACCCTCTTGCTATGAGGCAACAGTGCTAACCACTGAGCCACCATGAAGTTTTACTCTTGTTGTGCCTCTGTAAGGTGTTGCCGTCTGCGTGCACAGAGAATGGAACCAGTAGACAAAAAGTCAGTTCCATTGTGTGGAAACTGGGCTAACAGAGCATGTGACCACAGGGCTTCTCTCTGCGCTGCGTAAAGACCAGGGTGTGTTTCCTGTGTTTGTGTCTGTGTAGAGACCAGGGCACACACTGTGTTTCCTGTGTTTGTGTTTGTGTAAAGACCAGGGCACACACTGTGTTTCCTGTGTTTGTGTCTGTGTAGAGACTAGTGCACACACTGTGTTTCCTGTGTTTGTGTCTGTGTAGAGACCAGGGCACACACTGTGTTTTCTGTGTTTGTGTCTGTGTAAAGACCAGGGCACACACTGTGTTTCCTGTGTTTGTGTCTGTGTAGAGACTAGTGCACACACTGTGTTTCCTGTGTTTGTGTCTGTGTAGAGACCAGGGCACACACTGTGTTTTCTGTGTTTGTGTCTGTGTAGAGACCAGGGCACACATTGTGTTTCCTGTGTTTGTGTCTGTGTAAAGACTAGTGCACACACTGTGTTTCCTGTGTTTGTGTCTGTGTAGAGACCAGGGCACACACTGTGTTTCCTGTGTTTGTGTCTGTGTAGAGACTAGTGCACACACTGTGTTTCCTGTGTTTGTGTCTGTGTAAAGACCAGGGCACACACTGTGTTTCCTGTGTTTGTGTCTGTGTAGAGACCAGGGCACACACTGTGTTTCCTGTGTTTGTGTCTGTGTAGAGACCAGGGCACACACTGTGTTTCCTGTGTTTGTGTCTGTGTAGAGACCAGGGCACACACTGTGTTTCCTGTGTTTGTGTCTGTGTAAAGACTAGTGCACACACTGTGTTTCCTGTGTTTGTGTCTGTGTAAAGACTAGTGCATGCACTGTGTTTCCTGTGTTTGTGTCTTTGGTAAATGGTCCAGGTTGACATGTGAACTGCGTCTTCGCTCTAGCACCTGTGTGATGCTTTAACAGAGAGATTAATCTATTCTCAGTCATAAAACTATTCATCACACGCACAAGGCTTACATTGGCTGCTGGAAGCCAGTAATAGGTAAGAAATCATGTACAGTGCATCTGCCAGGGCAGCACCAGAGGGCTCGTAAAACACACACACACTCTGACGATGTGGGAATAGCACATTAGTGGCCCTGTTTCAGGGCTGTTACAGTGGGCAGTGTTGATGTCTCTGTCCAGTCCTCTCCAAAATGCATCTACTCTCACATGCATCACATTACTCAGTGAGAGTGCTGATCCAGGATCAGAGATTGTCTTTCATAGTCTCTGAGAGATCAGCTCTGATTAAATGAGTCAGAACCACACGCCAGGTTCTTCTGCTCCGTTGATTTGTTGAAGCTGGGGTGTCAGCGCTGAACTGGAATAAAAATGTCCAGCTCTATGAATTCCCTGGACTGAAAATAGGGAATATGGATACACAAGAGCTCACTCACAGGAGATCACACACAGAAGGTCAATCACAGAAGGTCAATCACAGAAGGTCAATCACAGGAGATCAATACAGAAGTTAAATCACAGGAGATCACTCACAAATTCATCAAACAAAAGATATTCCATCACTGGAACACACTACACTACTGTTACAAAGGAAAATCTTGTAGAACTTGTAGAAGCACATTGTCAAGAGTGAAGTGAAAAGAGTGTTGTGTGTGTGTGTGTGTGTGTGTGTGTGTGTGTGTGTGTGTGTGTGTGTGTGTGTGTGTGTGTGTGTGTGTGTGAAAGAGATGGTTTATGCAAACCATTTGGATTGGCCATTTAACTGGCCTCAACAACAGTACAAGGAAGTGAGTAGAATAAATTCCCTAGAGCAGAGGCATGAAGTAATCCACAGGACAGGACCTGTGTTGACACATGTTATCTTAATGATTCAGTCTACATGGCAGTGACACACACTTCTGCAAACACACATCTCAGCCTCTGATTGCTCTCCACACACTAACAAGCTGTAACCAGGAGTGTCATTTGACCATACACCCCATGACTGGCTACGGTGAGAGAGAAACTCAGGCCCTGTGACGTGACTTTTTCCCGTCAGACGAAACTATCTGACTGAGTAATGGAGTTTTGACTTTAGTGTTCGGTGATTGGCCAGAGGACTAATGTGGCCAGGAGGCAGCGTGACAGAATAACCCCATCTGCTCTGTCTGCCTCTACATCACAGTACCTCCTGCTTTCCCCTGGTGTGTCCCACACTCACAGCAGGGTCACTCAAATACTACTCAGATTACATTAAACAAATTTACACAAAAAGAACTGAATTGAAAAAAAAAACAAAACAATGATCAGTAAACTGCTCTCTCAATCTGAATTTATTACATTTACCAAATGGAGTCTATAAGAGAATGACACGTCAGAACCTTCTACCGTTGTTTCCTCTGTTCCCAACACAAAATCATCTCATCCAGTCTGTTTCCCCTGTTCCCAACACAAAACCATCTCATCCAGTCTGTCTCCTCTGTTCCCAACACAAAACCATCTCATCCAGTCTGTTTCCTCTGTTCCCAACACAAAACCATCTCATCCAGTCTGTTTCCCCTGTTCCCAACACAAAACCATCTCATCCAGTCTGTCTCCCCTGTTCCCAACACAAAACCATCTCATCCAGTCTGTCTCCCCTGTTCCCAACACAAAACCATCTCATCCAGTCTGTTTCCCCTGTTCCCAACACAAAACCATCTCATCCAGTCTGTTTCCCCTGTTCCCAACACAAAACCATCTCATCCAGTCTGTTTCCCCTGTTCCCAACACAAAACCATCTCATCCAGTCTGTCTCCCCTGTTCCCAACACAAAACCATCTCATCCAGTCTGTCTCCTCTGTTCCCAACACAAAACCATCTCATCCAGTCTGTCTCCTCTGTTCCCAACACAAAACCATCTCATCCAGTCTGTTTCCCCTGTTCCCAACACAAAACCATCTCATCCAGTCTGTTTCCCCTGTTCCCAACACAAAACCATCTCATCCAGTCTGTTTCCCCTGTTCCCAACACAAAACCATCTCATCCAGTCTGTCTCCCCTGTTCCCAACACAAAACCATCTCATCCAGTCTGTTTCCCCTGTTCCCAACACAAAACCATCTCATCCAGTCTGTCTCCCCTGTTCCCAACACAAAACCATCTCATCCAGTCTGTCTCCCCTGTTCCCAACACAAAACCATCTCATCCAGTCTGTCTCCCCTGTTCCCAACACAAAACCATCTCATCCAGTCTGTCTCCCCTGTTCCCAACACAAAACCATCTCATCCAGTCTGTTTCCCCTGTTCCCAACACAAAACCATCTCATCCAGTCTGTCTCCCCTGTTCCCAACACAAAACCATCTCATCCAGTCTGTCTCCCCTGTTCCCAACACAAAACCATCTCATCCAGTCTGTCTCCCCTGTTCCCAACACAAAACCATCTCATCCAGTCTGTTTCCTCTGTTCCCAACACAAAACCATCTCATCCACGTACATCAGCCTTCAACATCGCTGAGCCGTCTCATCCACTGATCAGAGAATCATCTTATCCACTAAACACACAGTGTTTAATCAAAGAATCATCTCATCCACTAAACACAGTGTTTAATCAGAGAATCATCTTATCCACTAAACACACAGTGTTTAATCAGAGAATCATCTTATCCACTAAACACACAGTGTTTAATCAGAGAATCATCTAATCCACTAAACACACAGTGTTTAATCAAAGAATCATCTTATCCACTAAACACACAGTGTTTAATCAGAGAATCATCTTATCCACTAAACACACAGTGTTTAATCAAAGAATCATCTAATCCACTAAACACAGTGTTTAATCAAAGAATCATCTAATCCGCTAAACACACAGTGTTTAATCAGAGAATCATCTCATCCACTAAACACACAGTGTTTAATCAAAGAATAATCTAATCCACTAAACACACAGTGTTTAATCAGAGAATCATCTAATCCACTAAACACACAGTGTTTAATCAGAGAATCATCTCATCCACTAAACACACAGTGTTTAATCAAAGAATCATCTCATCCACTAAACACAGTGTTTAATCAGAGAATCATCTTATCCACTAAACACACAGTGTTTAATCAGAGAATCATCTTATCCACTAAACACACAGTGTTTAATCAGAGAATCATTTTATCCACTAAACACACAGTGTTTAATCAGGGAATCATCTAGTCCACTAAACACACAGTGTTTAATCAGAGAATCATTTTATCCACTAAACACAGTGTTTAATCAGAGAATCATCTTATCCACTAAACACACAGTGTTTAATCAAAGAATCATCTAATCCACTAAACACACAGTGTTTAATCAAAGAATCATCTAATCCACTAAACACAGTGTTTAATCAGAGAATCATGTTATTCACTAAACACACAGTGTTTAAGCAGAGAATCATCTAATCCACTAAACACACAGTGTTTAATCAACGAATAATCTAATCCACTAAACACAGTGTTTAATCAGAGAATCATGTTATTCACTAAACACACAGTGTTTAATCAGAGAATCATCTAATCCACTAAACACAGTGTTTAATCAGAGAATCATGTTATTCACTAAACACACAGTGTTTAAGCAGAGAATCATCTAATCCACTAAACACACAGTGTTTAATCAACGAATAATCTAATCCACTAAACACACAGTGTTTAATCAGGGAATCATCTAATCCACTAAACACACAGTGTTTAATCAGAGAATAATCTAATCCACTAAACACACAGTGTTTAATCAAAGAATCATCTAATCCACTAAACACAGTGTTTAATCAAAGAATCATGTTATTCACTAAACACACAGTGTTTAATCAGAGAATCATCTAATCCACTAAACACACAGTGTTTAATCAACGAATAATCTAATCCACTAAACACACAGTGTTTAATCAGGGAATCATCTAGTCCACTAAACACACAGTGTTTAATCAGAGAATAATCTAATCCACTAAACACACAGTGTTTAATCAGAGAATCATCTAATCCACTAAACACACAGTGTTTAATCAGAGAATCATCTAATCCACTAAACACACAGTGTTTAATCAAAGAATCATCTAATCCACTAAACACACAGTGTTTAGTCAGAGAATCAGTTTATCCGCTCAGAGAATAGTGAGGAGAGTGCATTCCGGAGACCCCTGGAGAACTGTGGCAGTCCAGGATGCTGTATAAAACTCTCTGTGTCGTGCCTCATGACTCTGTTGGGTGTTGATATGGAGAGGTGGCGGCTCGAAGTGTTTGTTTAAGAAGCAATGACAAACTGAAGTGTGATCGATCTTCCCTGCGCAAACACCAGATTACCCATCAGCGTCCGCAGTGTGAGTGACAGGCAGAAACACACATGGGCAGAATAAGAGGCCAGTTTACGAGCCTGACGGCGCTGAAGAGAAGAGAACCTGAGTGCGGTCTTCTCTGCTCACGTCCACTTTGATTTGCCACTCGAGAAGTGAAGAGCTGCCAACACCAATTACCTGTCAAAGCAGCCAGGCTCCTTTTTTTAATCTAATCTGGATTTAATCTAATCTGGGTTATGATACACACCCATCAGTTACACGGTACAGTGCAGATATACCGTTAAACCGTGTAAAACCTTAATCTCTGACGGCACCTCTGAGTCTCGCGATTTCTGTCAGTGTCCAAGTGAGAAAACGCTGACAGAGATCAGAGTCTAAAGAATGACAAGTCCTTATCCCCAAAGCCGTAACATCTAATCTCTCCTTTCTCTCTCTCTCTCTCTCTGTCCTTGAACTGTGTCATATCAGCTATTTATTCCTGAAAACAAGTTTATACTTGTTCCACACTTCCACACTCACTCCACACACACTCACTCCACACACACACAATCACACCCACACTCATTCCACACTCTCACTCCCACACTCTCACTCCACACACACTCTCACTCCCTCACTCACTCCACACACACACACCCACTCACACACACTCATACACTCACACACTCTCACTCCACACACACACACACATTCACACACTCTCACACCATGCATCCACTCCACACACTCACACTCATACACTCACACACTCTCACTCCACACACACACACACATTCACACACTCTCACACCACGCATCCACTCCACACACTCACACTCATACACTCACACACTCTCACTCCACACACACACACACATTCACACACTCTCACACCACACATCCACTCCACACACTCACACTCATACACTCACACACTCTCACTCCACACACACACATTCACACACTCTCACTCCACACATCCACGCCACACACTCACTCCACACACTCACACTCATACACTCACACACTTTCATTCCACCATAACAGCAGTTAGATTTAATGCACCTCGCTCTCTCACTCTCTCGCTCTCTCTCTCTCTCTCTCTCTCTCTCTCTGTAGTGTTTGTCTGTAACAAACTCCTCTAGGTCTTTTTCACTCAGGCCCTCACTGACAAACACGTCATTTACGTTAAATGTGACAGCAGATAGTTAATCGTTTAATCTGATATACTGATGGTGCACATGATAAATGAAAAAAAAAAAACCAGATTCATTTTCTGTTGGATGTGAGAAATAATTGTGTGTGTGTGTGTGTGTGTGTGTGTGTGTGTGTGAGAAATAGTGGTGTGGTGGAGGTGGTGGTGTGTGTGTGTGTGTGTGTGTGTGTGTGTGTATGTGTGTCTATGTGAGTGAATGAGTGAGTGAGTGAGTGAACATGCTTAAGAGATATGTGTAAGATAACACATTAAGGCTCTGTGTGTGTGTGTGTGTGTGTGTGTGTGTGTGTGTGTGTGTGTGTGTGTGTTTGTGTGTGTATGTGTGAGTGAGTGAGGCTGCTTTCACACTTGGTCTGTTTGGCTGGTCCATACCCGAATGCGACCCCCCCCCCCCCTTCCCCCGTCCCCACTGCTCTGCTTTCACATTACATACATGGTCCGATTACATCATCCACACATAAGGAACATGCAGCTTTTATTTACCAGTGTCGCTAAGCAACCACGCAAGAGGGAGGCTAAACGGAAAGCCAAATTATCTTTCTTTTCTTATTCATCTTTTTGTTCATATGGTGTCAGCACCAAAATAAGTGTGTTCGGTATTTTCACTTTTCCATAATGCGTCCTGCTGTCTGAGAGTGATGCGAGCTGCTTGGATAAGGAGGTTTTTGCAGAGACAGGCGGCTTTGCAGAGCATACACGCATACCTTCAAGGTGAGCAAACAGTGTGGCTACTTGCAGTTATTTTCCGAATAGTTTTTAGATCCGACAAGCGTGAATTGCCACGTAACTGTCCTCTAGTCACTATTTTTAAGATTCTTAGTGTTTTTTTAAAATTGCCTGTTAATTAATAAAACGAATTATATGTCATCAACAGCGTTTACTTCCTGGTTTTGGATCGGATAGCTTTCACACCGATGCGAACCACACCCGCGTTCAAGTGGACCATACCCCGGACCGCCGTTTTCTGGAGGACTCGGGTCCGGTCCCACAGCCTGCACCCGAGTTCAGAAAACAGCGAACCGTACCAACGGCTAAAGTGGACCCACCAAAAACTCTAGTGTGAAAGCACCCTGAGTGAGTGAGTGAGAGTGAGTGAGTGAGTGAGTGAGTGAGCGAGCGAGTGAGTGTGTGTGTATGTGAGTGAGAGAGTGAGTGGGTGAGTGAATGAGTAAGCGAGTGTGTGAGTGAATGAGTGAGTGAGTGAGTGAGTGTGTATGTGAGTGAGCGAGTGACTGTGTGTGTATATGAGTGAGCGAGTGAGTGTGTGTGTATGTGAGTGAGAGAGTGAGTGAGTGAGTGAATGAGTGAGTGAGTGTGTGAGTGAATGAGTGAGTGAGTGAGTGTGTATGTGAGTGAGCGAGTGACTGTGTGTGTATGTGAGTGAGCGAGTGAGTGTGTGTGTATGTGAGTGAGAGAGTGAGTGAGTGAGTGAATGAGTGAGTGAGTGTGTGAGTGAGTGAGTGAGTGAGTGAGTGAGAGAGTCAGTGAGTGAGTAAGTGTGCATGTGAGTGAGCGAGTGAGTGTGTGTGTGTGTATGTGAGTGAGCGAGTC
Organism: Chanos chanos; assembly: GCF_902362185.1. Taxonomy (NCBI): domain Eukaryota; kingdom Metazoa; phylum Chordata; class Actinopteri; order Gonorynchiformes; family Chanidae; genus Chanos; species Chanos chanos. Next base: position 1,054,089 of record NC_044508.1, on the reverse strand, counting down.
TGTGTGTATGTGAGTGAGCGAGTGAGTGTGTGTGTATGTGAGTGAATGAGTGTGTGTGTATGTGAGTGAGTGAGTGAGTGAGTGAGTGTGTATGTGAGTGAGTGAGTGAGTGAGTGTGTATGTGAGTGAGTGAGTAAGTGTGTATGTGAGTCAGTGAGTGAGTGTGTGTGTATGTGAGTGAGCGAGTGTGTGTGTGTGTGTGTGTGTGTATGTGAGTGAGTGAGTGAGTGTGTGTGTATGTGAGTGAGCGAGTGTGTGTGTGTGTATGTGAGTGAGCGAGTGTGTGTGTGCGTGTGCCTGTGTGGGTATATATATATATATATATATATATATATATATATATGCGTGTGTGTGTGTGTGTGTGTGTGTGTGTGTGTGTGTGTGTGTATGTTGAGTGAGCGAGTGAGTGTGTGTGTGGGTATATATGTGTGTGTGTGTATGTTGAGTGAACATGCTTAATGGACATGTGTAAGAGAACAGATTAAGGCTGTGGGTGTGTTCAAACACATCATTCTTCACGGTGCCAAGAGCAGAGCAGTTCAGTTCAGTTCAGTTTACAGAGAGAACGGTCACTCAGATTGGCCCACAGGTTAAAACACCATAAAACCCAAACCTCATCACAGAACAGAGTTTCACACAGACGTCAGGGCAAAAAGTTTCCCCCTTCCAACAACAGAATGAGATATAAATCAGTGGGTGCCCAGGGCCTGAGTGTGTCTGTCCTTTCTCCCTGACAGCTTCTAGCCACATGCATGTATTCAATGCCACCGCACAGCCATCTGAACCACAAGGTCAAGGGTCAAGCCACCGCGCTACCTCTTGGGGAGATGACCCCCTGATCTCTGCTATTCTCTTAACTCAGTTAATGCAAGACAGCATATGGTACATGGGGCATGAAGACAAATTACATTTCTTACGCTAAAAGCTTTTTTTTTATAGCTTTTTTTTTCTTTTTAAAAAGTCTTTGCTCCCTGACCCATCTCTGCAATTTCTGTTAAATTCCCCTGAGGGAAATTACAGGTGATTAAAAGACACATTCAACAGACTGGATCCAACTGTCTGTGTCATGACACAGTGAACCTGCCTTTCAAACAGCGCAAAAATGAGGCCACACGCTCTGTTTTCTCTCACACTGATCAGGTAACAGCTACACGGTTCTTTCTCTCTTCTCTCACTCTTCTCTCTCTCTCTCTCTCTCTCTCTCTTTCTCCCTTTGTCTCTGTCTCTCTCTGTCCATTTTTTTCATTTTCTAATGAAACCCTTGTGAGTGAACTAACATGGGAAGTGTGGTTCGTAAATCGGGCCTGCCTCGATAAATTAAGCCTTCAAATGAATAATTCACTCAGATGTTGACAGACTGCGACATTTTCAGCTGTTTTCTGAAAAGAAAGAGGACGGTGTCTGGTTTTGGCCTGTTCTAATTCTCTCCAGAGGCAGCATTTGGAGAAAAGTTTTAAGCTGTACAAGAGGGAGAGGAATTTGGAATTCAAAAACCTAAAATGAGAAACAAGTGAATCATTCCTTTTTTTTTTCGCTTTGGACTAGCGGTTGAGCGTTTTTTGTTGTTGTTGTTGTTTATTTTGGACTAGCGGTTGAGCGGGGCTGTAATAACGTCAGATGTACCCCATCTCTCCCGGTTCCCTCGTCGCCGACAGGTCACAGGATGTTTACCCAACATAGATTTACCTTCCCCTCAGCTGAACCCACACGGAGCAGTCATCCATGTTCCGACAGCACAGAAAAGCCCATGTGCACATTGCTTGTGAGGAAGCTCAGCTTATGTGGAGGACCAGACAGTGGATTCTTTGATTTACAATTTTAATGTGAGTCTGTCCCCTCTCATCTCTACTCCCCCTGTCTCCCCGTGGTAAGAACTTACTTCTCCTCTCTGTTCTTCTTTTCTTTGCTTCTTTAATCGGAGGCCTTTATAAAGGGAATGGTCTTTCTTCCCTCACATGCTGGATTTGAATAATTCATACCTGCTCTCATGAATTATTTAAAGTACAACATATTACTCTCTGAGGAGTGACAGACCGTCTCTAACCGACAGAGCCAGCTCCGCGCAGCTCGGCCACCTGGACAGGACAGAGCGC
>NC_044508.1:1036996-1049496 GCF_902362185.1 Chanos chanos | reverse complement strand
ACCCCGTTGGCAGGTCCTGAAGAACACAAAGAGTCTGTGAGTCTTTGTGTGACCAGCAGTCTGAGGACGTCCTTGTTTCATCAGAAATGAAACATAACAAATTGTTGAGACAGATCTGCTATAATGAAAACATTAAATGTCTCCATGCCCTGTGAAAAAGAGTTTAAAGAAATCAAGTTTTCCATCTTAATTGCACGGATGTCAAACAGTGTTTTAAGATTTAATATCTTAATGTGTCTCTTCCATCTTTAATGACATTGGAATGGATATTATACCTATTAGTTTTCTTTTGTCTTCAAACAGATCTCCACTGGCGCCACAACCAATTCTCGTGGTAATGAATTCAAGTAATGCTTTATGGCATCGAGAGAGAGCGAGAGAGAGGAAAGAACGATAATCTTATCATTGCCCATGTCGTTCAGTTCAGTCTTCATTTAAGCGCGTGAGGGAGAACAGTCTGACTGATCGCTCGAGTTTCTTCTCGAATGTTGGATTACTGGTGAAGCGTTTACTGCCGTCTCGCGCTCTGTCCTGCAATCGCCTGGACGATTAATAAAGCGCAGTCTCGCGCAAGATGACTGTAGTGATCAACCATCTCACAAAACTTGTTTTTTTTTTTTCCAAGCCATCATCGTATACAGGGCCACAAAAGACACAGACACACTCATCTCACAAATAAAGCGCCCACGCAGCAATGTGCTTCCTGCTAGTTTTTCGCGTCATTTCAATTTAGAGCGACCAAATAATAACTACAGCATGAACCAACGGCACATGACTCTCACAGCCATTAGAAAGAGAAACGGGTAAATGAACTGAGGTTTTTCTACTGCTTCATACAGATTTACAGGTAAAAATTTCACTGAGTGTGAAAGAATAATGATCTGATGAAAGGCAGAGAAGACCTAACATCATTTTGCTAAATAAAGAAGTAATGGAACTACGGATGGCCATTAAAAGTAGTGACTGTGTAAACCCAAGAGAGAACAGGCCTGTGACTGTCGACTCTCCATACTTCCACAACAATCTCCATCAAAGCAGCCATGATGAAACGATGAAAAAATGACAAATCACATATGAAAACTGGTTTTACCCTGTGCTGGACGACACAGAACTACTGTTCTCAGTAAACTCCCAGCTTCCGTCCATTAAACGGGTCCTGTCAAATCAAAGTCCAAGTGCCAGCAAAGGTTCAATCAAACGTTCACATTATTTATTTAGTGCACTTGTGCCGTGCTCGCATCACTTGACCGCGTGCTGGACGTCCCCGTGGAGCACGCGGGAACGCAGAAAACTGCACTGACTTATCGATGGGGGTGGGGGGGTGGTAGCATCGATCGGATTCAATAGGCTAGAGAAGGAGTGTGCACAGGTGGCGGCTGTTTTCGTTTTGACAGCTCCATCAGAAATGATTAAGTGAGCTACCACTGTGTAAGTCCATGTCTCTGATATGTGTATCTCTGTCTCTGTAAGGTCAGAAGTGTAGCGCTGCTCCGTGTACCCGTAGGGTAGGCTATTAGTATAACGCGGCGCTGGTTTTCGTAACTTGCCTGCCAGGTGTGTCCAGAGTTTTTCTTTTCCCCCCCCCCCCCCCCCACATTAAATTCAGATTTAGAAGTCCCCATATATTCAACTCACTGCCCGGAGATACCCAAAACATAACCACGATCTGGGCTGAAAAGTTTTCGTGATTAAACGAATGCGTGAAGAATAAAATTACTTTATTCGTCATAAACATATGGATAAAAAGGGACAGATGGATTATGAAGTCAAACGTTCTTGATAGTGGTCAGCGCACACTCACCTGTCCACACTGATCACGCACAAGGTCATAATCGATGCTGTACAACACATTACATCCATCCCTATGAAGATGTTGCAGAAGACTTCCCCAAACATCCATTTACCCCCAGTCAGGTCCGTCACAATCACAAACGGCATGACCACGATGGCTACGGATAGGTCCGCGACGGCCAAAGACACCAGGAGATAGTTGGATGGCTGCCTCAGCTTCTTTACCACGCAAACGGCGATAACCACCAACGTATTTCCAATCACCGTTACCGTTGTCATGATGGCCAGGATCATTCCGATGAAAATCTTCTCCGCCGTGGTGAAATCGAGCAGCTGCTCCCCGCACGACTCGTTCCACATGGCTGTAGGGTCGGCACTCGCGACGATGTTATAAAAAAGTCGTAAAGAACCGTTGATAACTTCCGAGACATATTCTGAGCTGCCGAAACTAGTGTCGAATCGCGAAGTGTTGAACATTACTGCGGTGAAGTACCGGCGCTCGCGGTGGTGGTGCTCTGAGGGCCACCTTGCCAACAGTGCGTTTCCCTTAAGCGCATACTTGACTGTGGCTGAATTGGTTATCCGCCCATCTTACCTTGCAAACAAGGAATTCAACGGAAAAAGATTAAATGTAAAAAGGAAAAAAACGGTTAAACAGACGAATTCTGTTATAATTTTCCCCAGAAACTTATACTAAATCAGTGCTTTCCTAGAGGCGCGAGGCGATGAAAGAGAAAGCTCGCAGTGAAAAGCGATGTGTCTACGACTGTTCTGCTTCAGGTGACGTCTGCGCGGGCAGAGTCGAGCGACACCGAGCAAACAGGTAGCCTGGTGCCGAGCGACGACAAACCAGAAGTTTTCCAGCGCGATGTGATTATCGTCTCCCTACGACACTGTTCTCGCACAAAACCAGACGAGGGAACTTGAGCTAATTACTGGAAGCGCACGCATTTCAATGTTATCAAATGGACGTCTTCCAATTCCGTGCGCGCGCCCTCCCTCCTATAATCCAATTATTTGCGTCCATTTCCATTGATGTACTTAAAAATGACCCCGTATCTAGCCAAACATTCCACAAACAGGCGTTGCTATACATTTCTCATTTTACGATGTTTGAATAAATGTTTTAGTATCAACAGAAACAGCTAGAGAGCTTAACATTACAAACGAGACTCCAGGGAGAGAGGGCATTATATTCACAGGTGAAATATAAGGCAGATATTTGTATTATGTTAGAACACTGTCATATTTTACCGTATAAAAAACCTGAGCGCAAACCCTACTCACTTAAATTGCAACGCCTTGTGAAGTACACCTTTCCTTTCATTTGAATTAAACAAATTCAGGGAGTTTGACTCACAAATTATGCATGGGTAGAGCAGCTCCCAATCAGCAGGCAGAAAGTGAGCGAAATATTCTTTCATTACTCAACTGACTCCAGACATGCACGCGGTGCTGTTACTGTTACTGTTAAAACTCTATAGGTCAGATTTCCCAGCTGCATGTCCATGATTGGACAGAGCCTAAGAGCTACGCCGAGCTATCCAGTATCATGTTACTATTGTCTGTGCAAACGATTTTAACGTCTTTGCTCCTGCTGAAGACATGAATACAATACAAGCCTTAGTACATCTATGATACTTTTTCTGACAGAAGAGAGGTTATCACAGTTTATATCAGTTGTTTGAGTATCTCAAACACGCATAGAGAGGCTTATCTGGCAATACTGAAAAGGTTACGACAAATTAAAATGACAATCTAATATGTTGATAACAAGACAGTACAACATAAACGCACTTTACAAGCTTTTCTCCAGTACACTCACATGCTAAAAACTATGTAGTAAACTTCTGACCCTATCTTTTCAAAAAAGAAAAAAAAAAAACACGGCGAACTAAGTAGCCTAGTAATTAGAGGGTGACTTAACTTCTTTCTTTCTTTCATTGAATGACTGAATGTAAGCTTTGGTGAGTCTAAATTAGTGAGAAAAATGCCATCTAAGATGAAGCAGTGGAGAAAAGAGACAGACAAGAAGAGACACAGGGGAAAATACGGTTCTCATAATTTGGCGAGTAGCTCGTCGCAGTCTGAGAACAGCTGTACCGTGTCACCTCCGCGGGCTCTAGAGCCAGGTCTCTCCCAAACGTCACTCTTATGCATGCTCACTTTCCTGGGCACAAGCTTCACTGGGCATTCCGACACTGTCCGACCCGGTGGGCAGAACGGTAATGATGACTGTCACATCAGATTACGGTTCTGCCGCCCGGACGCCAGGGGCCAACTGTCCCATTTAAACTCAGGACGGTATCAGCCGCGCGGACACGAGCACCATCCCATCCCAACGTCCTCAGATTCCCTTTAAAAACAACCTGGAGGAGTACTGTGATAAAACAAACAAACAAAAGGAAATCCAGGCTGGACAAAATAACATGCAAAAATATTCACTTGCATGGACGGCCGAGATGTGTTTGGAAATGTACATAACAGACCCACCCCAAAATATTCCATCCATCTACCCCCAAATCAGGTCTTCCCAGGGGATTCAGAATTCACGGCTGACAAGGCAGTTATTTCTCTCTCTCACACGCACAGATGTGCATATATACACTATGATATCTTTGAATATCATTTACAGTCTGTTCCAACTAGATGATATCTAACTGCTTCCCCAAATGTAACCCCCCCCCCCCCCCCCCCCCACCAGCCAATTTCACACACTGCTGAGAGCTCTCTCACTGCAATGCACATTAGTGTGTCAGAGCTGGAGCGTTACATAAAAAAATTAATGCAGGAGAATGATACAGAAATGTGTGGATGACCTTACATGACACCTCTCAATTACCGCTGTTTTCTCTTTAATTGTGTTTATCATTCAGGACAGTCTGTGGTCTGACTGCCACCTCAATGACATTAAGAAAATCAATGTTTGTTTGTTTTCTCACTCTGACCTCAAGGTAGCATTATGCAGGAGGGGAGTGTGAGAAAAAAAAACAGAGCGAGAGAGAAAGAGAGAGAGAGAGAGAGAGGTGCACTCACGTTCTGACATTTCCTTGTTTAAGGGAGCAAACTATTTAAAAAAAAATACATCTGCACCTCTAAGTAAGTAATAAAGAAATAAAACTATTTCAGAAAAGTTTTAGGATTTGCTTTTTGGATGAGAACCAGTCCATTAATCCTCATTAGATTGCTAATTGCAGACCTAGGCCATACATTAATGTGTATTTGAAAAAACTTTAAATACACTGCTAGAAATATAGCTGCAAACAGCAATGAGGGGGCCAAGCAGTCCAGCAGTCGCCATGGCAACATGATCTGATCATGTTAAAAGCGTGGCTGTAAGCACTGATAGCAAGTTTTATGTCAGCTGACCAAAGATTGGGTGTAACTGAGATACACGTCTCAGCGGTCACGAGGCAAAACGTTGTTTTTGCTTATTGCAGCACTCCCTAGTGGTCAAGTGACAAATTTTCTGCATGTCCTCAGGAAGGCGACCAGAGTACATATACCAACTTTGGTATCAATACATCAAAGAGTTCCTGAGATATGCCCTCTTTTCCTGTTTGGCAGCTTCACTGCTGATTTCGATTGGCGGTGAAGGGCAAACGGTTTTGGAAATCAAAAATCCATCTGATAACTTATGTGAGGCTTGGTCTGAAGATCATCTGTGCCAAGTGTGGTGAACATTGGGCAAACTTTGTGGCCTGTGAAATATTAAAATCCAATATGGCGGCTGCATCAATAGGCTGACATGACAAGTTGCCATTTCTCAGCCTTGGAACCTCCAACAGTATCACCAGACACGTGAATCAGTTATTTAGGGCAAACACATCAACAGTTATTAGCCAAAACACATTTTTGCTTATTGCCGTACCCTCCAGAGGTCAAATGACGCAGAATTTTTTGCCTCCTCAGAATGTACAAAGTCTGGTTTTGATACATCAAACCGTCGCTGAGTTATGACCTCACTACCTGTTTGGCAGCTTCACCGCTATTTTCAATTGACTGTAATGGACGAATGCTTTTGTCCCTGTCTTGGGTTAGGGTTAGTCCCAAGATACAACCACACACAAGAATTACGTTTTCATGGCAAGCACATCAAAAGTTAATGTGAAAATGCGTTTTGCTTTTTGCAGTGCCCCCCAATGGTCAAAAGATGCAACTTTTGTTCAATAATGTCAGGAGGAGGTCCCGAGTCCATATCCTAAGTTTGGTATCAGTGCATCAAAGTGTTGCTGAAATATGAGCTCACTTCTGTTTTGGCGACTTCGCAACCAATTTCGATTGGCTGTGATGGACGAACACTTCCAAAAATCAAAAATCTATCTGGTATATTTTGTGAGGCTTGGTCTGAAGATCATCTGTGCCAATTTTGGGGAAGATTGGACAAAATTTCTGGCCTGTGAAAATTTTTGAAACTGTTTCATGAAATCCAATATGGCGGAAAATCCAATTGATGTCATGGGGTGCGCTGAACTCAGCTGGATCCAGGAAATCCAACAGTACCTCATTTCTGAAAGTCAGGCATACGGTTTAAAAGTTATGTGCCTAAATGCACCTCCAAATATGACCCATTGGTGGCGCTAGAGTGCTCCAGGTGCAGACATGTAACTTGGTGAAAAGAATCAGGGGACTGTCCCCAGTCAGTGTGCCAAATTTCACCACTTTTTACCATATGGCTCCAGGGGCTGCCGTAGACACCCTGGCCCGAAGAAGAAGAAGATGAAGATGGAGAAAAGGTAGAAACAGCTTCGCTGCTCAGGCCTTGTGAGTGGCCTACAATGGAGGGGTTTTTTTTTTCTTCTATTTTTTTCATCTTTTGTTGTGGTCAGTCTACTGGGAATCATGTGGACTTTGCAGACAGTTGTTTGAAAGTTCTTCTGTCTGGAAGAATGACCCAATTAGGCTGATCAAGGGGAGATCAGCTGGAAAAGAAATCCATGTTAACAAATCACATCTGGAGTGTTGTTTTCTTTCTGATATGCACAAAGAATTAAGAAATAAGAAATGTGTTCAAAAGAAGTTTAAGAGCTTAAAAAAAACAACTGAAGGTGGAATTATTGCATATGCGGCAGTAACAAAATTGTAACAGTATATTCCACGTATAAAACTATTCTGCGGGGGAAAAAAGACATTTTTAAAAAATGGAATACAGTAAATCACCAGCCACCGCAGAATGTGTGTTTTCTTTTATTCAATTTAAATTTAACTTCTTTTTATACAAATGTTTTGCCTCAGACCGAATGTCTGGTACCCTTGTGATCGCACAGTGAGATCCTGACTTCTGAACAGTGGGTATATTCCCTCCAGTTCAGTAACACAGAGTTTACTGTGGTTGCATAACTAAGAACCCATGTAAGCACTGAGAGTGACAACTCTGTGGGGCTTTGTTTGTCTGTATGACAGTGATGACAGATGGAAAACCAACTGGAAGTGTTTTAAATAATAAACTACTTAAACCGGATATCAGTTTCTCAACACTAGTGAAATTTGTGCGGTTTTGCGGAGAGATACGTAATACAACAAATGTGGTTACTCCCAAGTTAATTGCAAATGGTATTACTACGCATTGCAACACAAAGTAGTCCATCATGTTACAGCAACGAATCTCATTTAATCTGAAGGAGGTCGTATACGTGCAAAGTGGGCGTATTGAAGACAATATCATCAAATTTCAAAGAGCAACGACGCTAGTGCAACCAGAGGGCTTTCTCTACTTGGAATCAATTGAGCACGTTTATATTCCATGAAAAACAAATGGTAATTTTTTGTTTGTTGGTGGCTTTACGTTTTTAAAATGAAGATTATGTTGATTATTACATTACGATTATTACATATGTTTCCTAAATGCAAAATGGATTTGCATGCAATTTAACTGCCACTGTTAATTGACAGCTAGCTATGTCGGATTTCGCGCCCTATGTAGTGGAAGTGGTCTAAATCACATTAGCATGCTAACTTGCCAACGGAAATTTATCAGTTTACTACCAAATTAACATTTTATTTTGTCTGGAAATACCGCCGTGACATGACAAGATTGTAGATTTGCTTATTACTAATACTGTCGCAAAGTTAAGTGAATATTAGAGGTGAATGAATGCTCTGAAAAACTAGCGATTTTCGAACAGTCATTTCCCTCACTAAATTCTGAAGGACATGAACAGCTAACATAGCTGTCAGATATTTGCTACTGAAAAAAAAAAAAGATATGTAACCAAACCAAGAATTTGTCTGTCTTTTTTTCGCTCTGAAAATGGATATATATTCATTATAGGGCAAATCTGAGTTCTTGATATAGACATTGTTTTTTTGTTAGATGCAGTTTGCTGAAATTCAGTCACTGTCAAAGTAGCTACGTTAAAGTCAAATAAGATTTTATCATGTAACGCTGAAGTAAAATGTACCTACGCTGTCTCATTCTCTTCCCCCTTCCCTGCAGACACTTAGGTCGATGACATGAATCCAGACAGACCACCATGTCCACGTCCTCCAGGAGCATCTCAGATGCCCATGCTCCACCAGGTGAGTGGACGAGGGATCTTACCTGAGCAGCCATCATTTGGGCGCGCCCGGGGTCTGGTGTTACCAGCAGAGGCGTGTCACATGGGGCGTGGCGTGGCCTCTCCTGTCCTTGCCGGGATGGCAGCCATGCCATTTGGAAGGGGATCTCTTTACCCCCCAGGTGAGATTGCCCTGGGTTTTGCCAGAGGAAAGCCCATGGCGGCAGAGGGAGATGGGTGTGGTCGCGCCAGAGGTCTTCCATTGGCGTCGCCAACGGGAGCTCTTGGCAGAGGATTCTCTGCTCGTGTAGAATCTGAGACAGAGCCAGGTCCACAGGACGAGACTACACCACTGGACTTCCCAAAGGAGATGCCACGCCTACTGGTGGAGGAGGACAAGGAGGTCCAGAAAGAGCAGGTGTGTGTGTGTGTGTGTGTGTGTGTGTGTGTCTGCTTTCCTTTTCAGAGGGTTTGTGGAAGTTCAAATATTAAATCTAGAATGGCTCTGGTGTTGGATGCCAGCGTTTAAAACCCTCTCTGTATTCCTCATCAGCTGCGGTTCAGATTGTTTACCTGCATAGCACTTAGAACTGTGGTTTCCCAACAGGCTGAAGTACCTGTGCTGGGATCACCCTTACTGTCCATGTTTCGTGGGATGGGAATCGACCCAGCCAAGACCTGGGGTCGGGGGGCGGTCCCCAAAGGTGAACACACATCACAGTCCAATTAAAAAACCAAAGTTCTGTCTCTGACGCAGCGTTTCAGACGATTAAACAAACAAGATAAATGGCTGAACCCTCAGATGGGATTGAAAAATGACTCTGTGTGTGTGTGTGTGTGTGTGTGTGTGCTGAGCATCGCTCTGCGTTTGATTTATGAATCTGTTAAGAATAGTGCAGTCTTATGACAGAGCTTTCAGTCCGCATAATTCAATAAAAAACAAAACCAGAGAATAGTAAATGAGACTAGGTTTGGCTAGAGAAAATGTAGACGTCTGTCCTGATACCTTCTGTGTCTGAAGAGCTTAATAAGAAGTCTGTATTTTTTTATGTTCTTTTTGTATAGGACGTGCTGCAGTGAGTGATCTGGGGGTGGAGCTTAAATCTGTCCCAACCCCTGCAGGTGTGGCTGGTGGTGCAGGAGGTGACGCCCACTGTGGGGAAAGGATGGGGAGCAGGTATAGGGTAACCTCAGATGACACTGTCTGGTGTCCTCTGGTATGACAGTGAGCTCACTGATTCTCCAGCGCTCATATATCCCACACGGGGAACTGATGAGACTGAACAGTCTGTTATGTCTCTGATTAAAATCCCATTTCTTCCTTTATGGTGTCACTGTCCTCCACCTTCATGCTTTGTCTCTTAAATCTGAGCTGCATGTTTGGGGTTTGTTTGTCTCTTAAATCTGAGCTGCATGTTTGGGGTTTGTTTGCTTGCGTCATTCCTGTCCAGTGGTCATTAGGTGGCCATTGGATGAGAAACAGGACTGTGAACAGTGAAACAGTTCACCGAAACTGAGTCGGAAACATTTAAGAAAAAATTACCTGATTAAACTGATTAAAAAAATTACCAACTGTCAAGGTTGAAATCATAAGCTCAGTAAACAATATACCCTCACTCTCAATGCACCGTCTCAGCCGTACAGAATCCGCCGCTCAGACCGCAGTATCGCTCCACCTTTATCTTCACCCACGAGAAACGCAACAAGGGAGGGAACGGGAGAATTACGTCCCTAAGCGTAAAATGAAATGGTTGCAGCCAGTGTCAGTCGTTGAAGATGATGTCATCTTCAGCAGGTTGATGTCACATTTATGGAACCTGACTATGACATGTCATATCAAACCATTTAGACAAAACATCGACTTGTCACATCTGAAATTCACCAGAACGATTAAATCAGAGACAAAGTGGAATAAACGTGAGAGCCTGTGATGAAATGTCCTTTGAGTACATGTCATTGTTTATAAAACTGTCTTTATGCCATCTTGTTAAAGTTTTGAGTTTGTGTCTGACCAGTAGCCCTCTATAACTGTGTTATGTTTCTCAGCTTTACATAAGAGCACAGAAGCTCACCTTGAGTCAGCGAATAACTCTCGTTAAAGGAAACAGGATCTCTGGCCCTGATTAGTCAGCATCCTAAAGCATCACTCTGTCAGCAGGTCCCTGTGCGAAGGCCGGCCTGGATCGGGGCCGGCCGTTTTTCCCCCTGTGGGAATCGCAAGAGGTCTCAAAGAGTTGCCGCCCTCTCCCCCTGTGCCTCCACCCCCCAGCCCTGCTGCCATGACTCCGCCCCTTTCTCCTCCTGTCTCTGCCACGTTACCGCCCGTGAGCTCTCCACCCAAAGCGGAGCTGAAGATGGAGAGTATGAGGTGAGTGGTGTTTAGTTATTCTCTAACACAGTCCAACACTGAAGATGGAGAGTATGAGGTGAGTGGTGTTTAGTTATTCTCTAACACAGTCCAACACTGAAGATGGAGAGTACGAGGTGAGTGGTGTTTAGTTATTCTCTAACACAGTCCAACACTGAGGATGGAGAGTACGAGGTGAGTGGTGTTTAGTTATTCTCTAACACAGTCCAACACTGAAGATGGAGAGTACGAGGTGAGTGGTGTTTAGTTATTCTCTAACACAGTCCAACACTGAAGATGGAGAGTACGAGGTGAGTGGTGTTTAGTTATTCTCTAACATAGTCCGACACTGTGATTATAGAAGGTTACCGAAGCGGCTTCGAGTCTGGGTTTGGTTTAACAGGCAGCCTATGTTTGACATTATGAAACATTGCTCTAATCCAGTGAAATCACCTGGCCGTTGGTATTCCACAGTCATGAGTTACTGAATTAAGACATTCTTTTGAAACATAATGTATATCATGAATAGTTAGTGTCTGGTAAAAATAACCACACAGGGTGCTCTAACCTCACCCACGACCTCAGGAAACTGACCTATCACAGGGGTCCTCAGCAGCAGACTGCCCCTCGTGGTTCTGTTTCACACCCTTCCATAATGCATACGTGTGTGTGTGTGTCTTTCATTATGAGTGACTTTGCCTCTATTAGGGAACCCCTGCAGAAAATGGGCACTAAAGGAACCCCGCTGGTCATCGGCTCCAATCACATTCCCATCCACTGTAAAAACCAGGCTGTGTTTCAGTATCATGTCACCTTCACGTAAGTTCTGGAAAATTCCCCCAGAACATTTTGGAGGGGTGTTTTAATGTGAGTCAGTGTTCAGAATGCCTTCTCTAGAAGTGTGTCTGTCTGGGAGCAGGAGCCTGAGGTGGAGCCCTGGATTAAGCGGATCAGTGGTTTGAGTAAACGGTTGCTGAAGAGAATATTGGATTCTGTGATGGTAATATGGTAATGCCTTTTTTGTTTTTGTTTTTGGGGGGGGGGTCTTTCTGCTGCAATGCTGTCCTTTAGTCCTAACGTGGAGTCAATGGGAATGCGTTTCGGAATGATGAGAGAGCATCGGTCTACCACAGGGGACGTGGTGGCTTTTGACGGCTCCATTCTCTACTTGCCTGTGCAACTGCAGGAGGTAGGACTGTGTGTGTGAGTGTGTGTATGTGAGTGTACTATATATAATATTCTATAGAATCACCAGTCTAAATAATCACCCGATAATAAAACACACCAGTCAGTATAATCACCAGTCTCTCTAATACGGGAGTCTGTATAACATGCAGCCACTGCGGATGTGTCGTAATGTTCTTTAAACGAAGAGGCTTCGTAATCTGCATTCTCCGGTCCCTTCCTCATATGTCGCCATGACGTCTCTCCGCAGGTCGTTCGCCTGAAGAGCGTGAGGAAAACTGACAACCAGGAGGTCGACATCAAGATCCAAATGACCAAAATCCTGCCCCCAAATTCTGATCTCTGTATCCCCTTCTACAACGTGGTTTTGCGGAGGTATGTGTCATTTAGCCGCTGGGCGTGGCGTGACTCACATGCTCTCAGATGTCCATTGGTGTAATTCAGTTCAGTGGCCATGGAGCAGTCCACAGCTGGGGTTCTCAACTCCAGTCCTGAGCCCCCCCCCCCCCCCCCCCCCCCCCCCCCCTGTCCTGCACCTCTTTGTTTTAACTCTTCATTATCACAGTTAACTGAACTAATCAAGGGCTCGATGATGAATTGATCAGTGGAATCAGGTGCGTCGGTCCTGAGGTGAAACTAAGATGTGCAGGACAGTGGCCCCCCCAGGACTGGAGCTGAGA